>NC_137193.1:24035957-24113457 GCF_960531495.2 Zeus faber
CATCATTGTACAGCAACTGATACTTATCTTTTTCTGAAGCACCAATAAATGTCCCATATCTCTGGTAGTCTTTACACCTCAGCGGGCATAACAAGCTGTCCTTGGACTTGGTTTCAGCTCATGTACACGCTCCCTCCCTCCAACCCCTGCTCCTCTCTCTCTCTCTCTCTCTCTCTCTCTCTCTCTCTCTCTTTCTCTCTCATTCCCTTCTATGTAGGTATCCAGAAACCCTACAGAAGCACAGAGAGCAGGGGAGAGATGATAAATGTCCTGGATCGATGCGTCCAGGTCACTCACGGAAATGCACCGAGGGATGTGGGAGGCTTGGTGACAACCATATGGTGCTTTTTGAACCTTACGCCAGATGCTCAGCTCAGGCCTAAGCTCTCACAAAGTGGCATAGCGCGTTTGCTGGTTTCTCCTCCATGTCCTTGAGGAAATCCGAAATATCTGAATCTACGATATAGCCGTGTCCTCGGCGAGAAGGCTTAGCGTCTCTCAGCAAGTCATCCGAGCAAGCGTTTTGTACAAGACGAGTGTAACCAAGCTTAGCTCAGCATTTCCAGCCACAACCAATATTACGCTACGCTGGTCTGTGTTCTCATCTTATGAAAGCCTGAGTGCTCCAACTAAGAATCAAAGTTTTAATTTGGTCTTTTATTTCATCGTCAGAGTGGAACTCCAATCAGATCTCGGATCTCTAGACAACTGCTGAAAATTACACTCATTAATGATGAATTACCTTTCACGTGTGAAGCCACTTGTTTTTTTCGGTGTTAAACCGTCTGATTGCTTCTCATAGCGCATCGCACATTATCAGCTGCGGCGTGGCAGGCTGTCTCTGTGTGAGACTAGAGCGCTGAGATGTGTCACCGAGGATTTGCAAGAGAACTGACTGTGAGGTGCGATGCATGAGCAGCAGACAGGAACAGGTGAGAGGGAAAGAGAGGAAGTAGCAGCACAATCAGGAAGCGGCGCATCCCAAACCCGGCAAACGTTACCTTTGAGTTCTTACCCAAGGTAGTACTGAACAATCACGTGTGTTTGTTTGGATGTTCTTGCTTGGCCAAGATCTCCCCACCGCCACACCACCAACACACACACACACACACAGACACACACACACACACACACACACACACACACGCACAAGCACACCCACGCCACACACTGACAGCCATCTGTTCAGTAATTAACCTGACTGACACAGAGAGCACCGTCCTCCGCGGTACCGTCCAAATTGACGTGTGTCTGCACGTTACCTGGTGTGCACACTCGAGTGTGAGCGCGCTGATCCTGAGTCTTTGGGTCTGTCTGTCTGTCTGTCTGTCTGTCTGTCTGTCTGTCTGTCTGTCAATGTGAGTGAATGGAGCATCTTCCCATATCCGTGTTTTCAGGTTTTTAACTGTGATGTTGATGCTGATGCATCGTCCATCGTTGGTTATGGCACGTTTTATCTTTTCTGTCACCGTGGCACCTTCTCTGCCTATGTTCATTATTCACTACTTGAACTCTGCCGGACAGAGAGCAGAGAGAGGGATAGAGGGAGAGAGAGAGAGAGAGACGGAGAGAGTGACAGAGAGAGAGAGAAGTATCTGTGTGAGAGAAAAGATAGAAAAGGGTGTGAAAGAGCAGTAAGGCGTGTCTGTGTGACAGTGGGACGTCACAGTTAATATGGAAGTGCAGACTTACTGCATGGCCATTATGATCCCTGAAGTGTGTGTGTGTGTGTGTGTGTGTGTGTGTGTGTGTGTGTGTGTGTGTGTGTGTGTGTGTGTGTGTGTGTGTGTGTGTGTGTGTGTGTGTGTGTGTGTGTGTGTGTGTGTGTGTGTGTGTGTGTTGGGATTGCAGTATCCCAATGGCTATAACTTCAGTGCAGCACTATACAGTATATAGTGTCTGCAGTGTGGTGTCGGGTTACACCCACAAAAAAGATGCATTTCCTGTATTACTTTCTGTCCCTACAGTATCATTCCACCATATATATATATATATATATATATATATATTTATTTATTTTTTTTTAATATATTTATATATAAATATATATTGTGTGTATATATGTATATACTGTATACAGTATAAATGGATCCTAGACCTCATAACCAACTACATTATTGTCATATGATGATCAAACAGAAATTCTAACAGAAATAACAAATTTTTGAGGTGCGGTGCATATGTCCATTTAGGATAGCAGCCAAGCGCACCCTCGGCTGCCATCAGCTGGGTTGATCTCCAGCCCCTCAACCACTCTGTAACGCAGTGTATCAGAGGAGCCCCTCTGCTTATGTCGGACGGGTATTCTATGGAGGCTGAGGGGCCCGATGGTGTTGGCCCCCGCCTGGTACCAGCTACCTTACCGTCATTCATTGGTGACAACTGTCTGTTGTTAGATAACATGGGGGGGGGCTGTTGCTTAAAGAAGATTGTATTGTACACAATGTATGCATTGTGGGTAATGTGGGAGCACATGTGCACCAGGCTTTATGTTATTTTCTGAGATAGAGGAAGAGGCAGAGTACTACACACTTGTTGCGTGTTATTATTTTATTCCAAAAGTTAGAAAGTGCCAGTCTACTACTACTACTACTACTACCACCAGTCTACTAAAAATGCAACAAGTCCAAAGAGGAAAGAAGGAAAAGGAAATCACTAATTGTTGGAAGTTCCCACTCAACACGGTAAATGATGGGTCACATTCAGGGGCATATTCACAAATGAAATGTACCGCTAACTGTGCTGTCACGCAAATAGCGTCTTGGTGCGCTGGTGCTAATAGCCACACCACAGTGTCGCTATTACCGTCTGCAGAGACCTGGTGGTGACTGCACGAGACCAAAAAAAAGGCAGCGCTGTGCAATCGTCCTTAGAGAGCTGGTGCAACTGAAGTGCATTTATTATGGTTGTCACACCTAGACTTCCCAGTGATCTGTTAATAATATTTTGATATTATTATTGTCATTATCATAATAATAATAATAATTATTATTATTATTATTATTATGATGTCACAGCTTCTGAAGGTGGCAAAACGTACTCAAAAAGCAACTTTTGAAACTGAATTTTTTTTTTGTACAAAAAAGGTGTTACAATGGTGGACGAAAATGGCTCTATAATTCCTATTAAACTCAAAGGATATTGAGAAATTATTATTCCGTTCCCTGGTTCATTCTAGTTTGGTTTCTGAATAAAGGTTTTACTCTGTTTGGTGCTTGCTGTACATATAAGCTGTCTGCTTCAGACCTCCTGTTAGGAAACATACCTTCTACGGCTTTATTCAAATGCTGCGTAAAACAGCTGTTTGTTTAATTTCTTTCAACATCAATGTTTAATTAAAATGGTCTAGAACTGTAATTAATAAGACGTATATTGGAAGACAAAACAGCTGCTGTGTCCGATGACGCTGCTAAAGAATCAAAGGTGCTGCCACACCCTCTGAATGAGGTTCGCGTCGCCACAAACGACTGATGGGATCGGGCGGATTGGGGGGGGGGTCAATGCGATGGCGGCGGTGTGAAAGAGCGGGAATGAGAATGTCAGGGGGAGATGAGAAAGCGAGGGAGAGAAGGTGTGATGAGGTGGTGATGGGCGGTGGCAGTGAGGGAGGTAGAAACAGAATTTGGTCGTAGCCCAATCCCAACTCGGTGCTCGAATCTGACATTTATTTCAACGAGTGTTATTATCGTGTCTATTATTGCATAGACATGAATTATTGCATTCATGTAGCGGGAGGTGTGAAATGGTTCCAGATGCCCAAATGCAATAGAGCAGGGGCTGGAGGATGGAAGTGGGACAGGCCCAGTTGGGATGAGGTGAGGGACCCACAAAGGAGAGAGATCTCATCAGAGAACTCCGACGTGTGAGATGCCTGGGTATAATTAACGTGGCTTTGGTTTTAATCAATCTGCCGCTGCCTGGGTAGAACGGCTATTCTTATACTCTTTATCGTTAATGAATTCTAGCGCACGTATAAAAGATGCCAACATGAGGAATTACCTCTTTGTTTGTTCTCCCTGTCCTTCCTCCCTTCCTCTTTTCCACCGGTATCAGTATTAGCATGCAAACTGGCAGCATCCTGCTTGGAAAAAATGTGAACATTATCTTGTCCCATGCGTTCCAGCATTCATCTGTTCACGTTCCACCCTTCGTGGCCGTGCCCACTAGGAGGTGTGCCAACCCCTGCAGTGCTCTCCATTGGTGGGCCTGCACCCAAGGAGGACATCGCAGCACCTGGCGATGCTCCTGATGGCCAGGCCCAACCAGCTGAGCCCCAATAACAACCACCATCTCGCCATCTGGCCATCATAATAATCGCTCGCTCTCTCCCTCCCCTCCATCTATCTGCTTCTCTTCGTCGTAGTTATCACCTGTGCGGGACGTTGTCACTCCGCTTCTGACTCCGTACGCACCTTATATCGGTATCTGTCGTACTCCTTGTGTGTCTTACGCGGTCGTGACGGCCATGGCGGCCATGTTGGGTCATGCACATGTGCAGTGGAGAGAGGAAGGAGAGGGACAGCAGAAGGAAGGGATCAAGAATCAAGGAAAAAAATCATTTAGTGCAATTCATTTTCGCCCGCACGAACACGTTGAACACGTCCAGTTTTGAACATCAACCGTTCTTAACACGATGTCCTCGGCGCCCACCGAGTAGCCTCCCTACGCTTCTTTTCATGCATCCTGGACCGCTTCACCGCTGAATTTTACATGAGGGTTTCTCACTCTGGTGGATCCAGATGGCACATGACTAAAATCCTAAAGTTAATGACATACGTGACTGTGAGCGACACTGGAAACTCCCCGGCATGTTTTATGTAAAAAAAAGATGCTGGTTGCCTTAGAAATAGGTCCATGCGCAGTGTAAGAAAAATACTTTTCCCAGTAACGAGTAGTGTAACAAAACACTAATACAATTTCAATAATAATATTACAGTTACCCCCCCCAAAAAAGAACTCGTTACAACTTTACTTTTGTTGATTCACTTTAGAAATCGTTGCACTTTAAGTTTATATCTGTGTGAACGGAGAAATCTGACTTTGTCATCATTTGGTGTCATTTGGTGTATCTGCTGTAGGTCGTGACAAGAACATTTCGTGATCTGATCCCGTTTACGTGATAGGACAGCTGCACATACGGTCCCTTCCTAATCTTTGTCGCAAATACGGCAATATTTCTGGTTATCCGCGCGTGGCAGCGAGTTTAAACAAACAGGGATGTAGGGACATGGCGCTTCGGGAAATTACTCATTGGATGGATCCTGGATCATTGCAACATTTGTCCGTCTGCTGCCACGCCACGACTACATAAGGCGAGGGTTGACCACAGCCGAACCGATCCAAAGCTTTTTGTTTGCTCGTCATGTTTGAGTACATGTACAAGACACAGGCAGCGTCAGTCGTTGAAGGCTTACCTGCACTTACCGGTGATTCCCCTGACATTCACACAGAGGCGCACTCTCCAAGTCTGAATTTTGAACAGAAAGGACGCAATTTCCAATTTTGTGGGTTGTAACGGAAAGTAATATAACGAGTAGTGTAATGAATTACAGTGGCCAGGGGTAATAAGTAAAGTTATTCTATTACTTTTGAAAAGAGTAACAAGTGATGAGTAAAAAATTACATTTTTTGAGTCCACGAGCATCCGTCCATGTGTCATTTTTGTCTATATTTTTTGTTTGTTTTGAAGGAGGGAATTAGACAATAGTGGTGCTAAAGAATTCTCCAAGGTGTTATGTTAAAAATATTACATCGTGGCAAGCTGTTGATGAGATGACGGCCCGCCTTTACTAATCCCCCCAAAGAACAGCAAATCTCTTCTGTTCCAATATTTTGATATTCACAGGGTGCCTGACCATCACTGAGAGCAGCATGGCGGTCCTTCTAAAATGGGAACGCAGCGAGACACTGTTAGTCCAAAAGCATTTGGCTGGTGCTTTGATCCCCTTGCTAAAGAGGCACTTTCCTGGCACCGGCCTCCCTGAAATGGGACCAGGGGAAGGCCGGCGTCAGAGAAGGAGCCGTCCGACCAGCCCCTTTTCGAGGCAACACCACAGATATTTTGGATAAGGGAGAAAGTACAGTAGCCTAGAATCCATCTATCTGCACGATAGCTTCACATGAGTGACAGCCACGGTGTGTGCCAGCACAGCACACTATGATGTCACAGTGCCGCCATCTCTTTGATTATTTCATGATGGAATATTCATGAATTACCTTCACGGACTCATGGATTCATTCGATGTTAACGGTCTATAATGTTTAATACAGTAGCTGGCTCTGCTTCCTGGTCTTAAGCCGCTCCCCATGACTCAGGCTGTATCATTCCCCCCAAAGTGATTGGTGGCACTGCATCATTCTCGATCATGATTGGTTGCTGTCCTTGGGGAGGCAGGTGATTGCTGGCCAATGACAGCTGAGGTAATTGACTATGGGGCTCTTATGGATTTCCTGCCTGCTGCTGATGTAGCAGTCTTGTTCAGGCGGCACTGTACACACATAAACAGGTGCACACATCCAGGCTGTGTAGTGTACGGTGCCTGTACCTGCGGTAGAGTTGTACTAGTGCTGGGCAATACGGCCCCGGCAGAATTCTGTGTCACTGTCAGGCCCCGTGTAGGGATCTTGCAAACGCCGGGACTGAATTAGGACAACGTCTGTCCCCGCGTCTCTCTTGGGGTAACAGTAGCCGACCATAAGGTGGTGTGTTTGTCAGAGCCAAGCTTTAGCTAGGTGGAGAAATGCCCTCTGGGGGCCGCTGACTCACCCTTGTCTTGTGTGTGTGTGTGGTGTGTGTGTGTGTGTGTGTGTGTGTGTGTGTGTGTGTGTGTGTGTGTGTGCGTGTGCGTGTCTGCGTGTGCGTGAGTGTTTGTTTCCGCTGCCAACTCTGCGAGGTGTCGGCAGGGGCCATCATATTAGCCCAATGGCGTTGCGCTCATTGTGTCAGTTCCTGTGGGTTGCCATTGATGCTCCCATAGCTTCTTTTCCTCTTTGCTCTATCCCTCCCTCTTGCTCTCTTTCTCCCTCCCTCGAGCCCCAGTGTAGCACACAGGCCATGTTCTTGTGCCTGCCAGTATGTGACGCGGTAACTTGCACCTGTGAGTGTAAATTTGGGTTTGCATAGTTGCAATAGAATGTGCATGCGATGTTTCATATGTGTGTGTGTGTGTGTGTGTGTGTGTGTGTGTGTGTGTGTGTGTGTGTGTGTGTGTGTGTGTGTGTGTGTGTGTGTGTGTGTGTGTGTGTGTGTGTGTGTGTGTGTGTGTGTGTGTACATTTGTGTCACACACTGTGGGGCGAATTCACACGGCTTTTGCAGTCGCTAAACGGGCGCAAATAACAGAAAAAGCGAGCGTCTAATTCACAAAGCATCCGCAAACGGTGAAATGCACCGTTAACTGGGCTGCCACCAAATAGTGTCTCGTCAACGGTGCTATTTTGCGCCTATGTAAATTGGGTATTATCCATGCATTTGGTGCACAATCGGCCTATTTCTATGCAAATTTGCCTCATTGCAAATTGCATCCAATTCACAAACACCTGTGCTAATAGCCACATGCAGTGGGAGTGTCGCTGTCACTGTCTGCAGAGACATGGTGGTATCTGAGGTGCATTTTGGGTGAGGGCAGGCAAGACCGGGCTGTGGTCATTTGAACTCCTTGCCCGCTGGTAGCTGGTCCACCACTGACATTTAATTTTGCCGTACTGTAAAAGAATGGCCTCTTAAACCAATGGCTGAATTTCTCACACACACTCGATTTCAAGGCTAAAATCTCAAACCCGTGGGCTCGGTATTTCTTCTGAAAACTGCTCATGATCTTACTGGCGAAAGCAATGGGGCATGCTTTCTCTTCACCCGCTGCTATTTGTGACAGTACAGCTCCAAGCCCATCCGGTGATTAGGGGCTGAGAGAAATCTGGGTGTGAGAGAACAACACAGTTCAGATGACTTTCAATTTACACAAGGCCACATCACATAGGTCCGTCCAATCAGAGGGTCTGAGATTCCTGTAATTTTTTTCTGACTTTCCCAGGTTTCTTTTGTCCAGCAGTGAGGGCAAACAGTGACTTGGCTATAGAGGAGCAATTAGGGATAAAGTGTTGGAAGTAAAATAGCATTCCCAGAAAGGATTTTATCCTCCTTACTGTTGGCGTGCAGCCATTGTCCTCCATCAGGTTCGCCTTTGACATCTTTGATATGACCTACATTTTTGCCAGGTCCAAGCCACTCCATTGCCATCTATAATGTGACCCAGAAACTTGACTGAGGATCTCATCAAGTGGCATTTCTTGGGGCTCAGTTTAAGGTTTTGGAGTCGGAGCCGCTGGAACACAACCTCTAGCCTCACCAAAGCCTCCTCTTCAGTCGTAGCAAACACAAGCAGATCATGGTGTGGTAGTGGGTGTACATCCTTGAGGGCCCTTGCATTTAGCCACCTGAAGTCGGTGCAGAGTCTCAAACTGCCATCCCTTTTCTACACTAGCACGGGGGGAGGCATACTCACTCACTGACTCCTTTCTTATTTCCTGTTCTTCCATTTCAGACAGAACCTGTTGCAGTTTCTGCAATGGGCTGGTGGTACCCACCAGTAAGGGTGATGCACAAAACCTTTTGCCTCACCGCAGTCCAGTGCGTGTTTGGAGAAAATGTCATTGTACTTTTCCAGCAGATCGACCAACTTCTCTTTCCCCACTTGGTCAGCATGGCACTGGTCAATATCAATGTCAGTGAGCCCAACCTGTTGAAGTCGCTGTTTGAGATCTGTGGGCTTGGCATTATCAAGCTTTTCCAGGTTGGCGGGTACCCTGGAAAACTCAAAATCTTCCACAGCTAGACAGGGAGACACATCCGCCAGCTTGCTGTTTCTCTTCAGGGTGATGGGCTTGTTTGACATGTTAGTCATTTTCATTGGAATCCATCTATCACCCCGCAATGGTGTGACGGCACGACCGACTATGATATTACAAGGTATGGACTTGGATGAGGTGGGCTCCAAAATTACTGTGCTGCTTGGTGACATGGGAATATTATTTGGCATTTTCCCCAGACTAGATGTTCTTGCCTCGCCAACAGGGTGACAGACTGCTGGGGCTTAACAGGCCCGATCCTGTCTGGTAGCTCATCGCCTCTCCACTGGGATGAGTTTGCCATGAGGTCGAGAAACTGTCCACACTCTGGAAGAAGTTTGCCAGTGGAGACAAGACGCCAATAGTCACTGGTTATTTTCAGCTGATGCATGATAAATCTGATGACATTTGTGCCTATAATAAAGTTGCCACGTTGGCCGGGAGCCACAAGGACGGGCATAATACAGCTCTCTCCATACAGTTTCATTTCCACCTCACACATGCTCTTGCGTTTGCTTAGTGTCCCTCCACAGCCTACTAGCACAAGCTCTTGAGTCAAGGGAATGGGTTCTGAGAGTATATTCTCACTCAACATCCTTAGCTCTGCTTGCTCGCTGAGTGTACAGGCCATGGAACCAGAGTCAAGCATCCCCTGCACCTGAAATGTGTTGTTCATGCTGACAGGGGTGTAAAACAGTTCATCAAAGGGCCCCAACTCTCTGTGTGTTTTCGCACTATTACCTTTGCGAACAGGCGATTAGGGTAGTTTTTCTTGACATGGTGTGGCTCAAAGCATGCTTGGCGTATGCCCCAGTGTGCAAGGGTGATGTGCTCTACACCCTGCAGGATCTATGCTGAAACTGACAGACAGAAGGTCTGGATGCCGCACTGTTCTCACCCTGCACATGTGACTCTCCCGGGTGGCATGTTGTCCCTGAATCGTCAAATGCAGGAGCCTGGCCATGGACTGTCACTGATTTAATCCACTTTGATTTGGAGAGCACCTGTTCTTTTGATTTCAATTTGGTAGCGATCAATATGCTCTTGGATCTCACTGGCTGTCCATTTATCTGGTGCTTTGAACGTCAAAACAGCAGAAAGAGTGGGATCTGGACAGTATTTTATAAACATCATACCCACCTCCTGGCAAGGATCTTCCATGTCGTCCTAGCCTTTTCAAGCCCTCCTCTGCTGCATCGACGGCCTTGTTCAGCCAAAGCCAGTACTCTACACAGAGAGTGGGGCCCTTTGATGAACTGTTTTACACCCCTGTCAGCATGAACAACACATTTCAGGTGCAGGGGATGCTTGACTCTGGTTCCATGGCCTGTACACTCAGCGAGCAAGCAGAGCTAAGGATGTTGAGTGAGAATATACTCTCAGAACCCATTCCCTTGACTCAAGAGCTTGTGCTAGTAGGCTGTGGAGGGACACAGTCTCAGTGGCAGGCACTGAGACTGTGCTGTAGAAATCAGCTATGGGCATACATGAATTATGTCACCTCACTAAAATGTTGTCTGAGGATTTCATAGATAACTTTGGATTTTCTTGAGGCTTCATGGCTGGGTTGCTTCTCAGAGTTATCCTCACTATGTCCTTAGCCTTTCCCATTAACTTCCACATTATTTTGGAGTGCTGTTCTTTCAGGGGTGTGGCTCGAAACCTGAAGTACACTTCCATTAACTCTTCCCACTCACAGACTGTGTTTTTGTCACCCCCATCTCCTCTGAAGACTGGAGGCTCTCTCACATCTGACTGTAGAACTAACTTTGCACCAGTCAAGTTGAGGTAAGAGGAGTCACTGGATAACCGGCCTGCACTGCTCTGAGCTTGTGTGCCACTAACATCTCTTTCTTCACATTCACCTCTTAACTGATCTCTTATAGTCTGTCCTACCTGCTGAGCAATATGTATTATTAGGTTATTTAACGCTGGGTCAGTTGTGGCTGGAAGTCCTGAAAGTGTATCTCCCTGATGAGGACTAGAAGCTGGATGACCAGGTATGCGAGTGGAACCGAAAGCTGATGAATCTACATAACTTGCACCTCTGACTGGGGTACTAATACATTTTCCCCTTCCAACAGCAAAACTAAAGCTGTCAGCTGAAACCTTGTCCTCATCCATTTTTCCATTAACACGTCATTTTTAACCTCTTATACAACACTTAACTGTACACAATGAAATATACTGAAACGGCAATTTTACCCTCAAAACATGAAATGCAAAACAACTTTTATAATTACAGTTTAACAGTTTATAATTTTTTATAATTTTTTTTTTTTTTTATGTTATTATCATTTATATTACTGTCATGACATCTACATTTAGTGAAACGAGCAGTCCGTTGTGGTTTTCAAAACGCACTCTAAAAGCAACTTGTTAACACAATTTATTGTACAGAAATGGCGTTACAAATGTTGACAAAACCGGTTCCATACGTCCTATTAAACGTAAAAGATATTTTTTAAAAAAACATGCGAGTTGCAAGTTATAGGGAATAGCGATGAAGTGGTCAAAATTGGCATTGACCACAGTCTCCATCCCACAGTGGCCCTAAATCCTCAGGCCCATGGACAGCTCTGCTCAAACCCTGCTCCCGATTATGCATTTGGGCCTTCCCCTGCCCCGTTTTTCAAAACAAAAAATAAACAGTGTTTTTTTATTTAATTTTTATTTATTTTCCACTGTTTCCTAATTTACAAAACGTAACAAAAAAAAAACCTGTGCGTCCCGTGCCGCGTCCACAGAGCCATTGATACCCATTTTTTCTCCTTCTTTCTGCCATTGTCCTGCCTACTGTGTTCTTGGTGCAAATCCATCATTTATACTTTGCCAGATGGATAATTGCGATTAGACCCAAACATGGGAATATTTCACTCAACAGCAAAACTTTATGGGCGTGTTTGCGCTGGCATATCATTAGTGCAATCTTTTGTGAATTGGACGCTACGACAGCGCAGATTGCGTGTGGAATTCATGGTGCGGCAATTAGCGGCCGCAATCCATTCTTTGTGAATTCACCCTCAATGTACAGCACGTCACAGAGCTCCTGCAGACCTCTACTCCAGCTCTGCACCATTAGTGAGGTCAACTGAAAGGCTGCGTGTGTGTGAGTGTGTGTGCCTGTGTGCGCAAGGAAAGAGGAAAGAGTGGGTTAGAGATAATGTAAGGAGGAGGGACAAAAGAATGTAAGTTGAGATGGGAAAATGAAGAGAATATGAGAGGGGCACAGGTAGTACAAGAGGGATGACAAACAAAGGGAGAGAGGGAGAGAAAAAGACAGACCCAAAAGATATTCACCAGTGTTACTACAGTGTTACTCCTACAGTGTTACTCCTACAGTGTTACTACTTCAGTTTTACTCCTACAGTATTATTCCTACAGTGTTATTACTACAGTGCCACTTAATTCTAAAGTGTTACTACTACAGTGTAACTTACTCATACAGTGTTACTCCTACAGTGTAACTTACTCCTAAGGTGTAGTGTTATTCCTACAGTGTCACTCCTACAGTGTAACTTACTCCTACAGTGTTACTCCTAAGGTTTTACTGCTACAGTGTAACTTACTCCTACAGTGTTACTCCTATAGTGTTACTACTACAGTGTACCTTACTCCGAGAGTGTAACTTACTTCTACAGTGTTACTCCTATAGTGTTACTACTACAGTGTACCTTACTCTGAGAGTGTAACTTACTCCCACAGTGTTACTACTACAGTGTAACTTACTCCTACAGCGGTACTCCTCTAGTGTTACTACTACAGTGTACCTTACTCCTAGAGTGTAGCTTACTCCTACAGTGTTACTCCTACAGTGTAACTTACTCCTACAATGTTACCCCAATAGTGTTACTTCTACAGTATAACTTTCTCTTTGAGTGTAAGTTACCCCTACAGCGTTACTCCTACAGTGTAATTTACTCCTACAGTGTAACTTACTCATACAGTGTTACTCCTACAGTGTAACTTACTCCTACAGTGTTGCGACTGCAGTGTGACTTACTGCTACAGTGTTACTCCCACAGTGTTACTACTACAGTGTAACTTACTCCTACAGTGTTCTTCCTACAGTGTTACCGCTACAGTTAACTACAAAATTAAGAAATTGCATTTTAAGTTGAGAAGACCTAAAAAGAATGGGCTTAATATATCAACTTTTTTTAACTTTCTTAGCGAACATGTCATAACATTCCAGCCTTTCATATTCAGCCCCTTGATAGTTCATATTGAATTTGTAATCCCCTAAAGACCTTTCAATTAGCCATGGTGACCTCACTGGATTCAAATGTATGCTTCGATGGCTGTTTCTGTCTTCTTGTTTAAGACAACATTTTAAGGTACACCGCAAGGTAAATAGAACTTGACTCCTGGAGCTGGCCCGTTACCCATTACGATCCTGTCCTGTTTCCACACAGCGAGGCACTCAGACTTGAGCTAACGCGGTCGTATACTGCAATAAAAGCCTTTTATAGGGACGATTGTGAGAGAAAGATGGGCAGAGCAGAGAAGGAGAAGGGCTCGGGAGTACCTAGTGGGGTTTGGGAGCAGGTCATGTAAGCATGGGAGAAACAGGGAAAGAACAGCGCGAAAGACAGCGCTAATGGAAAATAATAATTCACGTTGAAACCCACATCTTTTTACAGCTCGCATGTGGAGATGCGCGGGGAGATGCAAGAGTCTCGCCGCCTGCCCCCGTAGACAAATCGCACTCGTAGCTGCTACCGCAGACATATTACAGTACAGTGCGGTTTCCCTGTGCATAACACAGCCAATTAAGCAGCCACAACACAGGGCTCATGGCAAGCAGGGGCCTCAAATGACTCAATTATGGCTCCCAAATATGAGAGAGAGAGAGAGAGAGAGAGAGAGAGAGAGAGAGAGAGAGAGAGAGAGAGAGAGAGAGAGACGGTTCCTTTATTTGCGGTAAGTCATGTCACAGCAGCAGCAACTTGATCACGAAGGGACCAAAAAAACATAACAAAAACCACAGACAAATCAGTCAACCCGTATCATAGGCAGCAAGAGCACAGACATCCCTCTTCAGCGGCAACTAGGTACGCGGGGATCTGTTGGTTTCTTCACCAGGTTTCAGACAGCTGTTCACTATAAGCTCCCTTTGTAGCCCAGACTTCCTCCTTTGTACACAGACAGAGAGAGAGAGAGAGAGAGAGAGAGGAAAAAGATCACAGCTACCACAGGAAAATCACAGGTTAAGAAAGAGGGAATCATCCTGGACTGAGCACAGCACCTCCCCCGCACCCCATCCACTTCTGAAAGTGTCCAATTTGCTGGTCAGTTTGTAAAACCCAAACTCCACCCTGAGGCGGGCCGAGAGCAGACCAATCGTCATCTGGGCCGGGTCTACTGACCCCTGACCCCCGCGCAGTGTTCCTTCCGCTTTGTGTTCACCAGGACATGGGCAGATTTGTTTGACACAATGTAAACAGGACCGACGATAAAGAGTTTAAAGGAGAAGCTCCCCGAACCCACCGCTCCAGTAGCCCGAACGGCCCCCGCAGCCTCGGACACAGAAAGAACAAACAGGTGCTGCAGCGTTAGAGAGAGAGAGAGAGAAAGAGAGAGAGAGGGGGGAGAGAGTTTTTGTGGCAGAGACCTTTTGACTTTTAAGGTTTAGAGAGAGAGAGACTGAATGCAAAAGGACTGTATGACGAGGGAGAGAAGAAAAAAAATAAGGAAATAAGAGGGGAGCGAGTGCGAGAAAGGAAGAAAGAAAACGACCGGAGTTGCAGAGAAAGTGAATGAGACAGAATAAGAGGGGTGGGGGGGGGGGGGGGGGGGTGGGAGAGAGAGACAGAGAGATTACTCAAAGGAGAATAGTGTGGTTTCCCTCTGCTGGAAGCGGAGAGATTCTTCTTGCTGTCCAAGTGCCGTGTGGGTAATTAAACACGCTGATGACAGTGTGTTTCCAGAGTTTGCTCATTTACTTTCCTGTAGGGGAGGAGCGGGGTTCCCAACTCATTTCTTTCTCTCCACACAAAACACAAACAAATATTTGCTGTGAAATAGGTCGTTGTAATCCGTGTCCTTATTGGGCTGAATCGCTGTTTGCATGTTACGTCATCGTATCCTGGAGCTGGAAATATCTGCGAGCAAATTTAAATATTGCACTCGAGGCTCGGCTAAATAGGGCCTCTTTTCAATTAATGTGAACACGCTCCATCATTTCCGGTAATTTCCGGAGGAAGATTCAATGCGATATAACACGGTGGGATTTCTGCCTGTCAGACAGATGATTGGGCACAAAAGCGATTTTTTGTATTTTTTTTCTCCTGGTGGTAATATCACTTCCTGGCACTGTGTCGTTAGGAGGATGTTGGGAAATGTAGTGTAGCGGATGAGATGAAACACGGTCATTAGTGGCATCATGATGTTGGAGCTTTATCGCGGTTTATTTTAGTCTGTGATTGCTTTCAATGAAGGGTCGCGACGGGGCCCGGGCCGGCATTGAGCTGAATCCAAGCATCGTGCTTTAAAAGAGAAAAAAAAAGGGGGGGGGGGGGGGAAGATAGACGGACGGGTCAAAAGGGTGGAGCACCAGAAGAAATGAAGAAATGAGAGCAGTGAGAAGGTCAACTGCGGGTGTGACCCTGCAGCCCTTCAATCAGGAGCCGCCGTGGAATAATGTATGGGAAATTTGACGTTCAAATTGGTTTTATACATTATATCTTTGTTGGGTGCAGAGGGCACCACATCCTTTGTGTGTGATGTGTGTGACTGTGTGTGGGTGTGTGTGCATGTGTGTGTGTGAGCATGAGTGCGTACACATTATTGAATTGGGAAAATTGGTGGCTTTTCTTATTCATACCCTCAACTTTTTATTTGCATGGGAAATAATGTACCTTATTTTGATTCAAAAGTTGGAACGGTTTAAGATTGAAATGCACTTCCGTGCTGTTTTATATTCCAATACAAAACATGGCACTGTGGCAAAGAGCAAAAACTGTTTTTTTAACCAAAGGGCTTCCCATTTTACTTGAAGCAAATATTGACTATTAATAATATCCTAGAACATTATAAAATGTGCTATGCCTACCAATAAGCAAATTATAGAGATAAATGTGAAGAAAATGCAGAAAAGGAGTATAAGTCATTATAGAATGCACTACATTAGAGAAAGCACCATGCTTTCTCATTCATAAGACCTGAGAAACTTTCTTGCAATTATATGCTTTAAAGGTATCTATAATGCATTATTGATATGGTCTTCATAGAACCTGTTTCCAAATATCTAAAGTTAGTATCAGTCTGAGAAATGCCCCATGACCCCACGTGGCACGTAAAGTGCCAGGTCACGACACCAAGGTTGAGAATGTCTCATTCCCTGCTGTGGCTTTGTGGAGGTTGTCACAGTGAGAGTTGGGGGGACTGGTGGCCCTGACGTTCGCTTGGGTGGTGGAGGTCTTCTCCTTTGGTCTCAAGGAAAGAGACATAGAAGGAAAGACAAAGAGGGGGGCGGGAAGGAGCAGAAGAGTATCTTGTAAATAAGGAAATGAAAGATGTGACAGTCAAAGACTTTGAGAGAAGCTGAACTGGTTAGAGGGAAAAGGAAGGAAAGAAAGAAGGAAAAGTGCGTGCGCATGCACGCGCATGCGTGTGTGTCTTCTGTTGCGTGAGTGAAGTGTCCTGATGGCTTACCTGCTCCTCTGGGAACTCTGTGTTTGTCCTTGTCCTCAACAAGGGACGTACAAGTTCCCCTACAGCTACAAAATCCCTACTATGGTTGCGTGGCTAAAGAATGACCCTAAGGTGTTAAAAGGTGTGTGTGTGTGTGTGTGTGTGTGTGTGTGTGTGTGTGTGTGTGTGTGTGTGTGTGTGTGTGTGTGTGTGTGTGTGTGTGTGTGTGTGTGTGTGTGTGTGTCTGTGTGTGTGTGTGTCTGTGTTTGTGTGTGTGTGCATGCGAGAGAGAGTGTGTACTGTATAATCCCTGTGCAGTCCCCTGCGTTCATTTCTTGCATCCAGTGTAGGAGAGGCGCTTCCAGTATCCCCCCAATCAGCGTGAACATCCACCATCCACATTTCCTTAAATGTTGAACCCTGTGGCACTAGTTTCTCTACCAGCCTCTTTTTTCAGCGGCGTTCCGGCTCCTTAAAAAAGCAAACCCTCTTGTCAGTAACATACGGTGCCACCCACTGCAAAGGAATAACATGCATGATGCCTCACGGCGGCCCTGCTCGCGCCACGTTATCGCCCTCCTCATCACGAAACTAAACTGCTTCCTCTGCAGCTGCCGCTCCGGCGCTGCTCTGCCTGCAGCACCGTGACATGAGGCTGTTACAGTTAGCAGCACCGCTCCGCGGCCGAGGCCGCATACAGATGTACAGATGGGAACTTTGATGAGAGCCGGCCTTGCGACTGAAGAATGGAGGCAGTAAAAGCGGTCGGAGCCTGCGATAACAAAGGCCCTAGCCTGCAATCTGACAGACTGCTGGGGCCATACCGCAGCATTTGCATATTCTAATGGGCCCAATGTTCAGGGTTAGCCGCTTGCGCTAATGACGCGTTTAGCTCCTAATAAATCAGTTAAGGCAGCTCTCTGCTGGAGCCCAGGGAGCCGGGTGTTTGTGTGTGTCGGTGTGTGTGTTTGCATACATCCCATTAACACTGCTCTGTGTGAATGTGTGTAATGTGTACTCATTACACCACTATGTCCTGTGTGTGTGTGTGTGTGTGTGTGTGTGTGTGTGTGTGTGTGTGTGTGTGTGTGTGTGTGTGTGTGTGTGTGTGTGTGTGTGTGTGTGTGTGTGTGTTTGAGTATCCAATTAGACTGCAGTTTTGTGTCTGTATGTGTGTAAGCCATTACACCATAAATTTGTGAGTGTGCATAGACAATGAATGTCATTAAGTGATGTTTGCTGCCTGTGTGTGTGTGTGCGTGTGCGTGTGCGTGTGCGTGTGCGTGTGTCCACCTAGACAAAGGCAGGTACGCAAACGGCCCTCTTGGTGACAATCGTTTGTTCTCGTCTGGCTCAGTGGAACCAATTCAAAGTGTTAGAGAAGAATCGATCCTCCTTCATTCTCCCCGAGGCCAAAGTAGACCATTTCTAGCTTCTAGGTTCAAAAAGTGGATTATTTTGACACTGGACGAGATCAGATCCCCCTTCACGTGTTAGTAAATCACGATTCACCTCTTCACTGCTGCCTAATGAGGAAGGTTTTACTGCTCTTTGAGGGAGGTCCTTCAGTTTGCTATCTCAACTAAACTCATTTTTCATTTTTGCATTTGTTCAAATCATGGTTTGAAAAGTTAATTCCAACCTCTTCCTTTTCCATTTTCTCTCATTTAACAATATCATCATGCAGTATACTGGCCCTGGATCAGACACTGAAAGAGAAGGGCATGCATGAGTACAGACGGGCATTCAAATGAGGATAACAGTTTTATATTATATGAGAGAGAGAGAGAGAGAACGAGAGAGAGAGAAAGAGAGAGAGAGCAAGAGAGAGAGAGAAAGAGAGAGAGATAGAGGAGCCGAACTGTAGACTGTTCAGTTGTGTGGTGTTGTCCTAGTGTGTGTATGTGTAAAAAAAACAAAAGTAGATTTTTGCCTTGTTTTTGTTTAGAACTTTCACACACACACACACACACACACACACACACACACACACACACACACACACACACACACACACACACACACACACACACACACACACACACAGACACACCTACACACACACACAC
This sequence comes from Zeus faber, assembly GCF_960531495.2. NCBI lineage: Eukaryota > Metazoa > Chordata > Actinopteri > Zeiformes > Zeidae > Zeus > Zeus faber. The sequence goes on from NC_137193.1 coordinate 24,054,508, forward strand.
ACACACACACACACACACACACACACACACACACACACACACACACACACACACACACACACACTCTATTCTCAAGCAGAATAATGTTTTTTAAGATGCGCTTGAGTGGAAGATCCTGCCCAACTATCCAGTGTGACTCAAAATACGCACTCTCTCTAATACACACTTACAGAGAGTTGGTACACACACACACTCACACACACAGACTGTACACAGGAGCACACAGTGTTCTACTAAACTGGGTTGGCTGAGACCCACATGGGGCGGGATGGGCATATAGGTCAGCAACGGCCACCGGCAAAAGCCTTGAATTCTCTCCCTCTCTCTCCTCCTCCCTACCCTTCCCAACCTCCCCTCACTTCTGTTTCTGCCCAACGACTTATTTGTCCTAGTGTTATTTCACAATACCTCCATCCCCGTCCTGTCTTCCTCTTGTGGTGGGGCTCCATCGGAGGCTCAGAAGGGAACCTGGAAGGGCAGCTAAGTCTTGTAAAAAAAATAATAATTGGAGTTATATAAATGGTTCAGCAGAATGGAAACCATTTCCTCCTACATCTGTCCTCTGGGGGCGTTGGAGAAATGGCGAAACTATCATTTAATGTGGGTCTTTTGGTCATGATGGTAGATATTCACTGCACTCAGGGTTATCTTACACCACTTTAGTAGCTCTCCTTAAAAATATCACAAATGCTTCTGGTGTCAGGATTCCACACAGCGTGCAACGACCTCCCACTCTGTACTTCACCCTGCCAGTTACTGCTCAGAAAGGCTTTATCAAAACAATGTACACTGCTTTCATTTCCTGCAAATTACCACATCAGGATGCGTTTTATCTCCCTGATCTCTCTGCCTCCCTTGCAGTCTTGGTTTAATGTTTTTTACTTTTTCCCTTGTCTACGACTGGTGTTTTCCGGGTTGTTTTATCGGCCTGACTTCTCAGCCATTCTTCACATTGATCTGCGTGGTCACATGTTTCTCAAGAATGTGAAAAAGCGTTTTTCCCTCGAGGCTTACTGTTGCAGAGATGGTTACTTAAAAAGAACAATATAATCATGACAAATACAGCTGGGGCACACACATCACATCTGCTATTGTGTTCCCTTTTCAACTATTTGTGTCCAAGTTGTTGTTATGTGTTATCACATTTTTATTGACTACTGCACGGTTTGGAAAAAAAGGACTGATATGATGGAAAATATGATAAGATAGTTTATTTATCTTTTTGTTGAACTTTATTGATCCCCAGGGGGGAATTCAGGGCTTGGATAAATAAAAAACAAAATAATAATAATAAATAAAAATAATAAAGAAAGAAATGAAAAACAAATACATAAATAAATATATAATACAAATGAATACAATTAATTCAAATTCAAAAAAATTAATTGTGGTATTGATTAGAAACAAATCACTGAATTCATTTTACAGGGAATTTAATGTTTTCTGTTTTTTAAATTTGCATTTATTTTTTTATATAAGAAAACTTTATTGAGGGAAGTACTATTTATGTAAGTTATTTGATTTAAATTGCAGTTGATTGTTATTCTGCACTTTTTAAACCAAATGCTAGTTAAAGTGGTTAACTTGTTTGCAGTAAATGCATTGTCTGCTGGTTTATTTTTTTTCCTTTTCAGTACACCACGATCAGTATGCTCCTTATGCCCCCTTATCACTTTGAATATTAAAGTGCAAATTAACACTGGACCACTCTTGTGAGTATGCAACCTTTGAAGATTAAAAACCATAGAAGGGTTAAAACATTCCAGATTGACACTCGTATGATGAAAGCAACACAGAATTCATCTCACACACAATTTAATTGGCGTGTGTTAGATTTACGTATTGTTTTTGTGTGTAATTTTCAATGAAAGCCATTGGCTAAGACAACATGAGTGTTTGGGAGGTGTGACAGTGCACGTGTAGACTGCTCATCCTTGAGAGAAAAAAGAACCTGTGGAATATTTTTCTTTGGCATTGATTTCCGTTTTCAGCATCTTTCCCTTCATCATTTTTCATTATCAGCCCTTTTCTCAGGAACGCCACGTTTTGGCTTCTCCGTCTATCTTTTCCCCTCATCTGTTTCTCGTTCTTTCTCCGTCTCTCCTTCTCTCTCTGTCTTCCCTCTTTCTTTCCATGGTGAAATCTCTCCGCGAGTAATTGCCACAGGGAAAGTGATGGAGTGTCTGTCAGCAGCCGCCTCGTGGCTACACCCTACATACAAATGTGCCCATAAACCCACTGCGCACACGTGCAGTAACATCAGACAATCAGCCAGATAGCATGCAAATATCTCAGCTCCTCAGTGTTCATGCGCAGTAACTTTCATGTGCTCTCTCCCTCATTCTATCCCTCTCTCATACACACACACACACACACACACACACACACACACACTCTTGCACACTTAATATCACCCCGCTGTGTGATGGCTGCAGGTGACAATGAGTGATCTTTCCATTTCCTCTCACTTGTCGTCAGCTTTTTTTTCCAACCTCTGCCTCTCCATCACTTTGCCCTGCCCCCTCCTCCATCGCTTTTCTACCTGTTGTATCCACTACACCCGCCCCTCCCATTTCTCTCCTGTTATCTTCTCCGGTCTTTCTCAGTATCTCTGTGCCATCGCTCCATCCCTCTCTAGGTTTTACTCTACAAAGAAATGGGTCTTCCAGACCTCCTCCTTCAACCCTCTAATGGAGATGACTCCCGTACTGTCCATCCCCTTCTCCTCTTCCCCCAGCTCATCCCAGCGTCCGTTTGTCACCTCCAGGGATGGTCCCAGTGTCACCATGTGACCACAGCCTACAAAGCTCAAAATGCTCAATAATATTTACCTGGAAGAGCATTTTGCTTGTATTGGAACATTTTGGAATAGGATTAAATGGGAAAAACTGTTTTGCATCGGTCGCGCTACGACTGTAACCGAGGTTTAATAAAGCAATTGAGGACAAGTTGGCTATCGGGCATTTAGGGGGAAATAATATGAACTGTTATTAGCTTATTGATCAAACCCCAGAACTGCCTTCCACTTTCAAACATGGAATATCCTGACACGTTGATTACCCTTGGTCATCTCCCTATCCCCTCCTCTGTCCTTAAGTCTTTTTCTGGTCCTTTAGTTTCCCTCTTCTTCCTCCTTCACTCCAACCAACTCCTCATCCCTTTTAGCAACCCTCCATGGTCACCCGCTCTATAAACCATCCCGTTAGAGGGGCTAATGCACTGAAAAACGACTGCTTCCGCCGCCGCTGCTTCCACAGCAGCCACAGACGGCATCGCTTTCTTTGGGGTCCCGTTGCCTGGCAACTCCCCAGACAGCTTCCCTTTTTCAACAGGCGAGAGCCCGCGTCTGCTGCGGCACGATAGAGGCCCGAGGCCGAATAAGCCCCTGTCTCTCTTTTCTTGTCTTATTGTCTTGTTGGACTTTGCTGGTGCAAAGCAGAGAGTGCGGTTGTAACATGGAGCGTAGATGCAGGGCGTGAACCAAAATGTTATCTCATGAGTGCAACTGAATTAGAATTATTATTATTTATTTATAGTTTTGTTTTCTTTGTTTATTTTGAATTGATTTATTTAGTTAATTTTAACCTGTATTGTCAGCATGCTGGGCATACAAACACAGATCATTTGTATGCTTATCATGTTTTGGTTTTTAAACAACTAATCACTACTCCAAGAGGGGGAGAATCATCACGGGTGAGACAGTTAAACATAGAACATAGAACAACATGTACATGGAAAAACATAAACATTGAAACGACAGATGACAACATGTATCGACAAAACAGAGTTAATTATGTCCAGGAACATTACATTTAGTCATTTAGCAGACGCTTTTATCCAAAGCGACTTACAATTTTTCAAACACCGACGGACGCAGCCATCAGGAGCAATGAGGGATTAAGTGTCTTGCTCAAGGACACTACAGCATGCTAGCAGGAGGAGCCTGGGATCGAACCAGCAACCTTTAGATTACTAGACGACCAGCTCTACCTCCTGAGCTACCGTCCCCTGCAGGAAAACTGCAACGGCAATTAGGCACGTGGCCTCTTCCTGTCAGAGCTATGGCAGTAAATGAGGGAGGAAAGGAGAGGGATGTAACCAGGAGGGTGTTGTGGCAGGTGTTGGTGGTGTGTGTGTGTGTGTGCCTATGATGAGTCTGTGTGTGTGTGTGTGTGTGTGTGTGTGTGTGTGTGTGTGTGTGTGTGTGTGTGTGTGTGTGTGTGTGTGTGTGTGTGTGTGTGTGTGTGTGATGTGCGTGTGATGTGTCTACCAGTGACTTGTCCCAATTGGTTCTGGTGTATAAGGTCGGTATTACTGTATCTCGTAGCGCCTCCAAGCAGCAGAAAAGCCACCCAGTCCCACAGCCGCATAGACACCCCACGACCGCAGGAAAGCCCCAAGCACCCCGCCCTGCAGCCACAGAAGACCCCCCAGCCCCCAGAGTACCCGAATCCTCCCACGCCCGGCCCCGAGGAGCATAACCCAGTCCCAGAGAGCGCGAGTAAACCCTGCACCCCTGAGGCTCACACATACAACCTACCCCCACGTGTATGCAGAAGACACAGCCGCTGGCGCAGAACCAGGAGCTATGTCCCCATGCCGAGAGACCGGGCCCCCACGCCCACCAATGCCCTGCGCAAGGGTGAGGCCCGCCCCACTGCAACCGGCCAGACGCGCGCCAGAAACCACCCGGCACCAGGCGCAAGCTGCCAGGACCCGAACCCAGCTGGCAGGGGGCCCACCTGGTCACCCTCTGGCCAACCAGAATTAGAATTATCATTATTACTGGACTTGGCTCTAGAGGATGCTACTCAAAAATGGCATTTATTTCAAAGCTGGAGGTCTCTTGCCCCATTTTCAGAGCCTTTTTTTCGGATGTGAGTCGTTGCTCTGTGTTGTGACTCCAACTCTTTAGTCATAGGGTTAAGGGGCAGACCCGATCCAAACTCAGAGAGGCACCTTCCCCTTTTGTCGACGCTTGTTCGGCTCTGTCTGTTGCTCGGCACTGACGATGAATCACTCATGCAGATTCCTCATCGTTGCAGGAGCCCTCCTCTCTTCCCCTGCCAACCAACGGTGGTTCCTAGTAAAAAATAGTCTCTCCCCACGTCATCTGCTGCCCCACTTTTCCTGCGCTGCCTCCTCCGCAGCGGCTTTCAAGAATGGAACCCTGTTCCAGCACAACCTTCACTTTAACTTTTTATGAAAACGCCATTCCAGGCTATTGATAACAATGAAAACGATTATATAAAACGGAGCACAAGGTAACACAAGTTATTTGTGTTTGCCCCTTTTCATCCACCTGTGATGTAGGTGAGAACCGGAGCAGTGTTTCAGTGTTTTAAGATTTTAAGTTTCAGTGTGTTTCTCTACAGATGGTAAAAAAACAAAAGCAGACTCTCCATCAGAGTTAGTGGTGTGGTGGGGGATACCAGCTGCTGTGTTGTGTGTGTGTGTGTGTGTGTGTGTGTGTGTGTGTGTGTGTGTGTGTGTGTGTGTGTGTGTGTGTGTGTGTGTGTGTGTGTGTGTGTGTGTGTGTGTGTGTGTGTGTGTGTGTGTGTGTGTGTGTGTGTGTATGTGTGTGTGTGCTAACTGCATACGTAATACTTTGGGGACTCGTCAGATGTTGCGGAAGAAAACTTTGCCGAACTTGCCCGGCAAAAAAAACAAAACTATTCCTGGAGAAACCCTGAATAAATGAAAGTGTAGATTACAAAAAGGAAATAGCTTTATAATTGTACTTTCACAGCTTTGCAGAGATACCCAATAATGGTGTGGCCCGGGCGAAGTTCTCCTCGTCTCTTGTGAATCGCCACAGCTTACAAATTGCCCATTAAGGGTTTACAGTAATCATATAGACACCGTCTAATGTACAGCCATCACGTTTATTGAGGAAAAGCAGGGACAAAAAGCAGCCATTTCCTTCAATATGGGTTAATGTGGACAACAAGGGGCTTAAGAGGCACATACACAAAAGGAGTGTGTGTGTGTGTGTGTGTGTGTGTGTGTGTGTGTGTGTGTGTGTGTGTGTGTGTGTGTGTGTGTGTGTGTGTGTGTGTGTGTGTGTGTGTGTGTGTGTGTGTGTGTGTGTGTGCAGGGATGTCATTCCCATTCATGCTGGGGGGGCACGTACCCATGTATATATATATATATATATATATATATATAATATTTATTTATTTTTTATCACTTTTATTTCTTTAAATATGTAGTTATGATCATTTTATATTATGGGTCAATTGTATTCTTCTAATTTTGTCATAGATCATACCCACGCGCCACCATGTTGCCATGACATGCCCCCCCGCGTTCTAATTATGCCCGCTCAGAATTTTGTCTTGGATGACGTGCATGCGTGCGTGCGTGTGTGTGTGTGTGTGTGTGTGTGTGTGTGTGTGTGTGTGTGTGTGTGTGTGTGTGTGCTGAAAGCAACAGAAGAAAATGCTATATCAGCAGATATAAACAAGGATAGTTCTTCCTTTTCTCACATACTTTTCGCGGAGACAAATTCACTCACACCATACACAATGCAGGAACGGATGCATGCACACACACACACACACACACACACACACACACACACACACACACACACACACACACACACAGGCACACAGACACACCACCATCTGCTGGGTCATTACCCAAACACACACATACACACACACACACACACACACACACACACACACACACACACACACAGATCAGTGTTATAACCAGCCTCGCCTCAGGTGTTCCACAGTTGATTTAGTGGTATTTCCATGGCCATATCCATGCAAACCTCTTAAATGTTTTTTTTTTTTAATTATTATTAAAGCCTCTGTGACAGCCTTGCCTAATGGAGAGAGGGGAGAGGTGGGGGAGAGGGAGAGAGGGAGGGAGGGCGGGAGGAAAGGAGAAAAAGAGAGCAGAGAGGCGACATGCTTCCAGGTCACTAATATCCGGTTCAGGTGCTAATTTGGCCTGTAAGTCACCTGTTGCACCAGCTGGCAGGACGGAAAAAAAAAGGAAGGAAATGAAATGAGAGAGATGGAGCGACAGCGTGACGTAGAAGAAGACAGAAAGAGGCACGGTTGGAGGAGGTGTAAATCAAGTTAATGAATAAGCTTCATCAGCGAGGACCATTAGCAGCCTAAGCTCGAATCCATGTGAGTTGAATTGACTCTGAAGGAGCCGGGGGCCGGGGGCATGGGGGGTGAGACGGAGTATGGGGGCGGGGGGCGTGGTCTGATTACACGGCCGGTGTTTGATCACGGGAGACGTCCTTACTGAGGGGAGAAAAGGCGCGGTTAGGTCCGTCTCTCGTCCCTCAGAGCGTCCTCCGCGATGATTGAAGGTGAAGTCAAATAACACCTGCACAAAGACAATGCGCATGGAAGGGATTTAAAGCTGCAATGCAGGAGAATAATAACACATTGTGACTCCGTTCCATAGTTCAGTACGTAGTCCTCTGTAATAAAATGCTGAGCAGGACACAACTTCAACCGCCCTCTCCTGTCTCTGCATGGAACACGGGCAGACCAGCTCCGGCACGTGCTTTTCGGCGCTTTGGTCAGTTTTACCACCATGAACAGCAACTGCTCCTCGGCAGAAGCGTTGATTCTGTCCATGCTGTCATCTTGGCCAGATGTCTCGTGTCTACCAGCGCTCTTCTTAATTCACTACTTCCTGCTTCCCACAGTACTTTCTCTCTACTGCCCCCTGTGGTTTCTGAGAATAGAACGGAGAATTTGCCAGCTATAAATGCCCTGTGCTCTCTACGCGTGTGGCACACAACGCCACGCCACGTGACGGGATAACCAGGGTTTAAGCCAGGGGGTCTGTGAAAAATAATAAAATAAAAATCTAGCTTTTGAGTCTTTTAAGTATTATATATACATGTATTATCTCCTTTAGACAAGCAAATCCCGCCATGTGCTCCTCCTCACCACCATCTCCTATCTTTTTGATATTTTGTGTCGCAACAATCTTACTTGTTAATTGAATTGATGAATTTAGTACATTGTTTTTGTATTCTGTATTTTGAAATGTGTAATACAAATATTTCCAATACATTCCCCTTGATCCCTTGATGACATCATCATCATCAACAACAACAACAACAATAACAACCACTATAAATTGTTGGCAAGACGTGATTTCATGTAAAAGGTCGCTGGTGGCTTCAGATGCAAACGGTCTATTTCTCTTTTGTCTCGTTGTTGAATCTGCTTTGCGTGTTTTGGTTTGTTTGTTTGTCTTATTTGATTTCAGAGACCCAATTGAGATAATCTTCTTCTCATTTTTCCCGTGTGTGCGTGCGTCCGTGCGTGCGTGTGTGTGTGTGTCCTTGCAGGCGGACCCCCAGGGCCGAGACATCGCCATCCGTCCCTTTTTGGAGCACTGCGAGAACACCCATATGACCATTTGGCTCGGCATCGTCTATGCCTACAAGGGGCTGCTGATGGTGAGAGGAACCAAACACACCCGTGCACGCTCACTTACACTCATGTAGTTTAAAGTACAAGCACCCTGACACTAAATTTTATAGGTAAAAAAAAAAGTATAGTACTTGCTTATTAAAACATAAAAGTACTTGTTGTATCCAGTACCCTGATATACCACAACATAGAATATAATGCTGCATAAACTTTAATCTGCGTTAAACTGTGTTAATAATGTAATAAAAGAGTAAAATGTATAGATATAATATAGTACTGTACAGATATCGTATAGTACAGATATAGTATATGACAGATAGCATAGTGCTTGTACTTTATTACTTTCCACTGCTGGCTGAAGCACATGCAGGCACGCAGATCACTTTTATATTCATTCTATATTCTAGAATATTCTTTGCCTATTTTAATGAGACGTCTTCATTATAATCACATCAACATTTTCGATTTCTGTGTAGATATGTCGATGTGTGTGTGTGTGTGTGTGTGTGTGTGTGTGTGTGTGTGTGTGTGTGTGTGTGTGTGTGTGTGTGTGTGTGTGTGTGTGCGTGTGTGCGTGTGTGCCTGCGCGTGCGCGCGTGTGTTGCGGCAAACTCAAAAGTGCATTAGATTAAAGACAATTTGTGCAAAGACGAGGGGGAGTGAAAAAAAACAGCAACCAAACGAAACAGGGAGGGCTTTAAAGGCGAGAAGTAGAAAAGAAGAGAAGAGAAGCTGTCGGGTGATTAAAGGGTCAGCGCGTCGAAGAATTGGACACGAAACACGACACAGTTGGGGAGGACGAGCCGAAGCTGGATGAGAGAGAGAGAGCGAGAGAGAAAGAGAGAGAGGGAATAAAAAAGTTTTGTGCGGAGTGATAGACGGTAGCGTCATTCCACCCAGATGTACCTGGTGTGGAGATAGAGCTTTAAGGGCTGAGTAATCCCAGCCAAAAAAAACACACACACACACACATACACACACACATGTATACACACACTCATGCATATGTGCACACACGCACGCACGCACGCGCGCACACACACACACACAAACGCACAGCCCAGGTGCGTTAATCTTCGACTACCGCTCTTGTAATTCCGCTGCTTGTCATTAAGCTAACTGTCATTAAGCCACTGGATAAGCAGCAGCGCGCCACACACACAGAGCGCTGAATTATTCAGAAGCTGCTGCAGCGAACTGCATGTCACCAAATAAAGCTCTTATGGGCCGCCTGGCCTCTATGTGGGCCTTGAGTTGCACAGAGTTCTCCTTTAATCACAATAAAATCTCAAATTTGATTGATATATTGTCAATTAAAAATGTAAATAGGTTTGACATATTTCTATATTCCATGCTTCCATTCCATGCTCCCTGGTCTAACACAGCTCAACTTCACATGAAACAGATGCCCGAGATGCATCATTGGCACTATGACCAGTAGAGGCCAAGTTTGTTTTGAAAGATTCTTATTTAGCCTCTTCTCATCTTTTGCTTATAGTGTCAGTAAATGGGAATTGTAACGCATACAACTAGTGATGCTTGCTAAACGAGTGATTAAAGTAAAAGAATGAGAAAATCTGTCACACTCTCTAATTGCTGTTGTTGGGAGAACTTCTGGGCCGTGGGCTGAAAATGGGTTGAGAACCCCTGCCTGGTTGATTTGACTACCTATTGCCAACTTTGTTTACTGATGAAAGATATTGATATGAAGTTACTTTTCCGCCCCATCATTTTCAGAAACTTTTCGAGGCAGTAAAGACAAAACAACATCATTTGTTTATTTCTTGATAGCACATCTGCAAGTAAAGCCCCCGCAGACTCCGGACTCACTCCTCTCCTCTCTCTCCTGGCAGCTGTTCGGCTGCTTCCTGGCCTGGGAGACCCGGAACGTGAGCATCCCAGCGCTGAACGACAGCAAGTACATCGGGATGAGCGTCTACAACGTGGGCATCATGTGCATCATCGGAGCCGCCGTCTCCTTCCTGACCCGGGACCAGCCCAACATCCAGTTCTGCATCGTGGCCCTGGTCATCATCTTCTGCAGCACCATCACCCTCTGCCTGGTCTTTGTACCTAAGGTGTGTGTGTGTGTGTGTGTGTGTGTGTGTGTGTGTGTGTGTGTATGTGTGTGTGTGTGTGTGTGTGTGTGTGGGGGTGAGATCTGCAATGTGTGTGGTTATACATTTCTGCTTATACAGATGTTATGCTTATTTTTTATCGTTTTTTTATTGCTATATTATAATATTTGCTCTTATTATTTAACATTTTTTTGGCCAATTTGTGTCTCTATTTTAGAGAATACAATTTTGAATTTTTCATTTGAATGAATATGTTTGAATATGGTTTTGATATTTTCTGCTCTATCTATCTATCTACACTTGTTATTTGGATTTAATGTTCATTTGATGCTTCCTCCAGTTCATCTCCATGAGAACCAACCCGGACGCAGCCACCCAGAACCGGAGGTTAAAGTTCACCCAGAACCAGAAGAAAGAGGACTCCAAGACGTCAACCTCTGTCACCAGCGTCAACCAGGCCAACACCTCACGGCTTGACGGGCTTCAGACCGACAACCACCGCCTGCGCATGCGGATCACCGAGGTCTGCCACTACCTGAGTTAATCACAGTGATGCAGTCATTTTGTAAAATAATTAGGTTCTCACATCTCACACAATATTTTTGTGGGAATTTTGTGGCCATGTTAGAAATCTCACAATAAGCAGAAGGTTTTCATCAGTTTGGATGGAGGCAAATAAACTGTCTGGCCTTTCTTCACACGGTGGATGTGTATTATTAAACTATGATAGTTGCATAAAAGACAATTTAATTATTATAAACACTATTGACAATTCATTGCCAACTGTGTTATGATTGTGACAGTCCTGCTTAGACGAACAGTCCTCTTGTAGTCATGCTCACTATTTATAATAATATATACATATATTTATATATACACACCGCGTTCCAAATTATTATGCAAATGATATTTTTCTCATATTTTCCTAAATTATCGATGCAAATGACAATCAATATAATTTTAAAAAGTCATCAACCGTTAGGGTATAATTCAAATGTTATTGAGCAAACCTCCCAATGATAATAGTATTTTTTTCCAAAAAAAACCCCTCAAAATGCATTGTTCCAAATTATTATGCACAACAGAGTTTCAAAACATTTTATAGGTTGAAAGAACTGAAAATGGTCATTTGCTGAATTTGCAGCATTAGGAGGTCATATTGACTGAAATCAAAAGCTATTTCAATCAAAAACATCTTAACAGGCCAAGTTACATGTTAACATAGGACCCCTTCTTCGATAACACCTTCACAATTCTTGCATCCATTGAACTTGTGAGTTTTTGGAGAGTTTCTGCTTGAATTTCTTTGCAGGATGTCAGAATAGCCTCCCAGAGCTGCTGTTTTGATGCCAACTGCCTCCCACCCTCATAGATCTTTTACTTGAGGATGCTCCAAAGGTTCTCAATAGGGTTGAGGTCAGGGGAGGATGGGGGCCACACCAGGAGTTTCTCTCCTTTTATGCCCATAGCAGCCAATGACACAGAGGTATTCTTTGCAGCATGAGATGGTGCATTGTCATGCAGGAAGATGATTTTGCTACGGAAGGCACGGTTCTTCTCTTTGTACCATTGAAGAAAGTGGTCAGTCACAAACTCTATATACTTTGCCGAGGTCATTTTCACACCTTCAGGGACCCTAAAGGGGCCTACCAGCTCTCTCCCCATGATTCCGGCCCAAAACATGACTCCGCCACCTCCTTGCTGACATCGCAGCCTTGTTGGGACACGGTGGCCACCCACCAACCGTCCACTACTCCATCCATCTGGACCATCCAGGGTTGCACGACACTCATCAGTAAACAAGACTGTTTGAAAATGAGTCTTCATGTATTTCTGGGCCCCCTGCAACTGTTTCTGCTTGTGAGCGTTTGTTAGGGGTGGCCCAATAGTAGGTTTATGCACAACTGCAAGCCTCTGGAGGATCCTACACCTTGAGGTTTGTGGGACACCAGAGGCACCAGCAGCTTCAAATACCTGTTTTCTGCTTTGTAATGGCATTTTAGCAGCTGCTCTCTTAATCCCATGAATTTGTCTGGCAGAAACCTTCCTCATTATGCTTTTATCTGCACTAACCCGTCTGTGCTCTGAATCAGCCACAAATCTCTTCACAGTACAGTGGTTCCTTGACTTCCGAGTTTAATTCGTTCCGTGACAGAGCTCGTAATTCAATCTGCTCGTATAGCAAATCAATTTTCCCCATTGAAATTAATTGAAATGCCATAAATCCGTTCCAGCCCCCCAAAAAAATACCACAATTTTTTTTTGTTATGTGTTTTTAAATAAGAAAAATGTAATTATAAATATCAAATATTGTACAAAAACATAATAAAACACAATAAAAGAATGTGTAGATCTCTCTTCTCTTCTGCCTTCTCGCAGATGATACCCTCCGTCACGCTATCTCCTGTGAGCTGCTTCTCCGTCAACCACACCCACAGCAGATTCTCCATCTTTTCATGGACAGCGGTCCGCAGCTTAGACATTATTTTAACGCCCTTGGCTGGTGTAATACCGTTTATCGCCTCCTTCTGCTTCAGTATGGTACATATCGTAGAAGTACTACGCTCGTACTGCCTCGCCAATTCCACACGCACACCTCGCTCACGTTTTTTCTATCATTTTGCACTTTAAGTCAATGGACGTCATCCGCTTCTTCTTCTCAGCACTTTTTTTTTCGGACCCATGGTTCGAAAAAAAAATTGACAAAATAACTGCACAAAAAGCACAAATCGCGAGCACAAAACACAAAGGAGACGCTTCCACGCTCAGGTAACTACGCGAAGTGAAGGAGTGAGACGCGGGACGTGGCCGCATTCGGTCCCCACGCCAACCAGCGGCGGCACCTGAAGCTCGCTCCTCGTGACTCACATTTTTGCTCGCAAATCAATACAAAAAATCGTAACTCGGAAAACTCGTATGTTAGTGCACTCGTAACTCAAGGTACCACAGTACGATGATCACGCTTAGGTTTTCGTCAAATCTCGAATGTCTTCATACCTTGTCCGAGACATTGCACTATTTGAGGCTTTTCGGCAGCAGAGAGATCCTTTTTCTTTCCCATATTGCTTGAAAGCTGTGGCCTGCTGAATAATGTGGAACATCCTTCTTAAGTAGTTTTCCTTTAATTGGGCTCACCTGGCAAACTAATTATCACAGGTGTCTGAGATTGATTTCAGTGATCCAAAGAGCCCTGAGACACAACACCATCCATGAGTTTTAATTGAAAAACAAAACATTCAATGTTTATGACACTTAAATCCAATTTGCATAATAATTTGGAACGCTTTTATAGTATGTTTGGTGTCAGCGTGGCTCAGTGGTGAGCACTGTTGCCTCACAGCAAGAAGGCCCTGGTTCAAATCCCAGGCTGTCCCAGGTCCTTCCTGTGTGGAGTTTGCATGTTCTCCCCGTGTTTGTGTGCTCCGGGTTCCTCCCACCATCAAACGACATGTATGTTAGGGTGAGTGCTCCTGGCAAAGAGCTGATGTCGGCACCGCACTGCGGCTGGTATAGGATGGGTCAAAGGCAGAGAACTAATTTCCCCCAGAGGGTACAATAGAATTCTTTTTTTTTTTTTAACCATAGATTGCATAGATAACCTCTCAGTCCCATTTCCTAAAAATACAACATTCCGCAGCACTGACATTGAATGACATTCAGGAAAACAATCATTTGGGCTTCTGATCTTCCCCTGCAATGAATTGCTGATACCCTCGCCACTTCTGTACAAATACACAGATCCCTGGCTCTCTGCTTCCTAGAGGACGGGGGGACGTTAGTGGGGAAATTACGTTTTGTACGGCAGTATTTTGGAGGCGAAACAAAGAGAAAATGTCAGCTTTTGTTTGAATGTAAAAGATAATTTTTCCTCTGATGTATTCAGTTTGGAGCATCGTCGATGCATGATTTGTAAAAAAAAGTTTTGACCTACAGCTTTCCTTCCATCTGATTTCCTGAAAGTCAAGTCTGTCATTTGATGAATTGTGAAAAGTGTATGAATAAGTGTGTGTTCCTTTGTGTGTGTGTGTGTGTGTGTGTGTGTGTGTGCGTGCGTGCGTGCGTGCGTGCGTGTGTGTGTGTGCAGCTGGACAAGGAGCTGGAGGAGGTGACCATGCAGCTCCAGGACACTCCAGAGAAAACCCCGTACATCAAGCAGAACCACTACCCCGACGCCAACAACATCCTCAGCATACGCAACTTCACAGACGGCAAAGGTGAGAGACACGTCAAACGTCGCAGGGGCCACAAACAAAATAGCATGACATTGAAACTGCCGGAACATACTCTAAGTATGAAGGCACTTTTATTTAAAGAAAAAAAACCACTATATATTTATTAACACACAATAAACAATATATTTGGAGTAACGCTTCAACCAACAGCCTCGAAGAACATCTAGTTTTCTTTGGTGATGACCAGTGTTAATTTTGGCTGCAAATTGACATTATTATGATTGCTATTGTTTTTTTTGTCTAGTTTAAGGCCACGTTAATCATCAAAGTTTTAGTCGACATGAAAAACAACATTTTTGACTACTTTTGCCTTTTCTATTTCTCGTCTATTTTTATTCCAGTGTGTCAGTAATCTTTAGAAGTGAGCTTTTTAGCAATTTAGGAACTATACTTAGACTTTAAAGGTCACCTACTATATTATGCAAAAGTCACTTTATCAGTGCTTGTGCAGATACATTTGGGTCTCTGATGGGTCCATTACACACAAACTGTGAAAGACAACCCTGTCAGTTTAGCGTGGGCTGTCCCTTTCAGGAAACCTGTGGTGAAACGAGCCGTTCAGCTTTGTCTCTCAGAACTACGTCACGGCTCAAATTTGTCCAGAAACAGATTTTGGTGGACTGATAATGTGAAATAAGTGAAAGTTCACGGACTTTGTACAACCTGGAACTTGTCCTCACTCCCGTCTCCCCACGATGGGGTACAATCCGGCGCCGGTGCATGGTCCAGATGCATCGGCATGACGGTGATGTATTACAGCCGAGATCTGTCGCTTGTGACACGTGCGCCAGAACTCACCGCTCCCAGGGGTGTCTAATGGATCCGTCTAACTTTGGAAGGTCGAAAACCCCCACCAGGAAAATAGAGTTAAACAGCTGCGGTCGCCGGGCAGATTGGGATTGGGAGCGGAGCGTTTCCAAATTGTCTGTGAAAGTTCACCATTATACAATGAACTGTTGACGGTGAAGGTCTGTCTCTCATTCGTTTCCCGCTTTACACTCTGCTACGGGCTCACATACACACACCTGCACCTCTATAGTGTTGATCCTTTTGTCAAAGCGCGTATTCCGTGGCTTCTCATGGTTATTTAGAAATGTCCGTGGTGATTGTGGAGAGGGGATTGGAAATGAGATCTGACGTCTCCCTCTGTTGCTTTCATTTCGTTGCTGTTTTGTTGAGTCTTGTTCTTCCTAACGGGGAGGGAGAGGGAGAGGGTTGGACGCTCCCTGGCAGGTCCTCCTATTATCAATAAACTGCCAGACTATTAACAAGCCTTAAAGTCAAGACCTGTCAACGTTCTGCGTCGTATTCGTCATCCTGAGGAACCCAAGAAAAACGCTCGCCCACCGCGCATATGGATAGGGGTTAAAAAAAAAAAACAACCACCTTCAGCACGACAGCTGTCGCTCTGCGCGACGGCGCATTTGTTCATCGAAAGATGAGAGACGGCAATTGCGCAAAGGTCCGTCTTCTATCAGTCAGACGTTCTAGTCTCCGAACCTCCTATGAGCGCGCCGATCAGTGCCACCTGGGCCTCTAAACTGTTCACGCTTGACAATCATCATCACGGTCCTTCCCTAACTGTAGTCATCAGTATTCATGATGGGTCGGGTCTTAATGTATCGGGGGCCGTGGATGAGCGGCTGTTATAGGAGGAGGACACCACGTCAACAGCGATTACAATCACTCACCGAGGGTGAGAACCACACCTCTCTCTGTCTCTCTCTCTCTCTCTCTCTTTGTCTCTCTCTCTCTCTCTCGCTCTCTCTCTCTCTCTCTCTCTCTCAATACTACATAAAGCTGTGTTGCGGTGTGCCCTGTTCAGAGCGCCGCTTAAGTGGTAAAGAGACCATTAAAGAATATATATATTTTTTTGCATTTAAACACCCAAAAAACTTTCCTTGAGGCGTTCTCACATCCCAATCCCTTAAAAGTTTGAAATGTTATCTGAAAAGCCATGAATATGTGTGTGACGTCTCAATCCGAGGTGCGGTATATAAATATCTATATCTGTGCTTTTAGCACAGCTCGGAGGTACAAGGTTAGGCTTTTTTCAAACACAAAGGACTAGTTTGGCTCTGGAATAGCTTGAGCGGGCTCAGATGTCCAATGAGGGCACGGAGTACAGCGCCGCGAGCTGCAAATCAGGTCAGCAGAATGCCTCGCGGTGGGGAATCTGGGACATCGGGAGAGGGGGGAAATCTACGGGGGGGAAAAAAACAAAAAAACTCTTCCTACTCTCCAGGTGCAATTTGGAAAACTGATAAAGTTGTTTACTGCAAATCTTATCGTGTTTTAGACTTGCCGCCTGCCTCCCCGTGTGACATCAGGGGAATGCAGAAATCATGTTAGAGTTATTTTTGTCCCCGCCGCCTCCTGCCTCTCTGGAGGGAGACTCATTGTGAAGGAACTTCTTTATTTCCTCTTTTCTTTCTTCTTCCTCCAAGACATGAGGTTCATTTTCATCCCGTGAACTCGCCGTGGGTTGTTTTTGAGCTCTAAATATCTTGCTGTGTAACAGAATTAGAATGAATACATACCTGGCGTACAGTCGGTCCAGAGAGACTCTATCGCCTCGTTTCGACAACAAATATTACAAGGGTGATCTGTGTGATACAGCCACAGCCACGTGGGTTCGTGTGACGTGGCCTTGTGTGTTTCCGTGCAGACGGGGAGAAGTCGATCCTGAAGAACCACCTGGAGCAGAAGCCCCAAGCGCAGTGGGGCTCCATGGATCCTTCCAGAATAAACAGGGGTCCCCTGGAGGATATCAACTCGCCCGAACAGTGAGTTCTCAGCTCTTCAACACCTCTGCCCCATAAGCCCCAAGTCACACCCCCATCCCCAAACCCCTCCCTGTCTCGTCAGCTTTCTCACCAGAGTAGACACTATCGCAGCAACCAGCAGCGCTCAGGCTGGTTGCTCTGGCAACGGAGCCTTGCGAAGGTAGGGAGGAAGGACGGGTTTTGAAGCCCGGCACTTTTCTCTCTCCCACACACACACACACACACACACACACACACACACACAGACACACACACACACACACACACACACACACACACAGGCACACGCATCGAGTAAAAGTTCACATGTGTATGCTTTCACACAAGACTGGACCACGTCTCGGTCAAAGACGTACACACACACACACACACACACACACACACACACACACACACACACACACACACACACACGGGCGCAAATGCATGCATACACTTGGATCCACGCCTTCGGATGGATCCATACAGACGATGGAATGTTGTCCCAACTTTGAAAAGACTGTTGTCCCCGACACTCAAAACACTCGTGCGACAAATGCAGACCTACAGTCACTTATTATTCATAAGGCAGCGTGGCGGAGGAATGTCAACTTCATCAACAAGAGTGGGTGAGGGAGGGATGGGGGGAGCTTCATGCATCATTGAGAGCCCTCCCTCCTACACTCATTTAACTAGGGCTAGGGAGAGAATGCACAAGATTGAGGGAAGGCGGGATGGAGAAAAGAAGGGAGGAAGAGAGAGTCGTGAGCGGTGTGAAATAGTGTAAAGAGGACAGAGGGAAGAAGTCATCGGGGTCTGGAGGATGAGAAAACACGAGTGGCGGATTAAGAGGAGGAGGGTGTTTAGGCAGAATGGACAGGGGGGCGGTTGACTGAAAAAAAAGAAGGGAAGAAAGAAAGACAAGGAGAGAGGGAGGGAGAGAGAGAGAGAGGGAGAATGAGGGTCTCACATATGCTTATGTAACCAGTGATTTACTGGGCGCATTGGAAGCAGCTCTCAAAATAGACAGGGAGGAGAACAGAAGCAAAGGAACACTCACAGCTATTCCCATGCCGCATGAATGTTTGATCACATGGAGGGAAGAGAGATGAGAGGGAGGGAGGGAGGAAAGGATGGAGGGAACGAAGTTTGAACAGAGGTGCAGAGCGTTGGAAAGCCGGTGAAAGAGTGAAAAGACGATGATAAGACAATGTACTGTAGGTAGATAAAGAAAAGTCACGTGTCTGAAGACGGTGGTTTATAGGGAATCCATTTACGATAAGATGGAGGGAGGATTCGAGCAAACAGCGACAAAACAACTTCCAATGCAACAGAGAATTCCATGAAGAGACAGATGGCGTTTTTGTTTTCCTCTCAGACTGGGATGGCGGAGTATAAAATATCCGTTCTGCACCCGGTTGTCCTGTCCCCCGGCTGGAGAGCTGCAGGTTCAACTTTATTCCAAATGTCCTTGCACGAGACACCTGCCCCAGAGCTGGAGCACGGAGCTCATCCTCTATTCCTAATCCTACTATTATTATTATAATTATTATTATTATTATTATGCAGTTTGTGTGCAGGTTTGAGGAGGAGATGACGGCAACGGCTCAATCAGCCGTCACACAAATACCGCACTGGTTTTATTTTCAATTACATAAAAACAACCAGGAGTCCCAACACTGGCCAGGTTAACTCTGTGGGCATCAATTAGTTAGAATTAACCCCTCCACACACACACACACACACGGTATTGATTATTGGCAGTGGTGGTGGCGGCAGTGGTAAGATGCGGTGTGAACTGTCACACCAGACAGAAGCATAAAAAATGATTTTCATCAGAAGATCCCGGACGCCAGAGAGCCAGATGGGGATCGTGGGGGATAGTGGGGGAGGCAAAAGAATGGGGACGAGGGAGGGAGGATGGTCCCTGGGAGGTAATGAAGCTGAAGAACGGTTGAAAAAAGTGGGGTAGTTGGGAGGATAATGGCTCGAGGGTAAGTAAGAACTGGCTTCTCTCCCATCTGTGCCGTTTCATAATAGTACCTCATGAGTGTGATGACATCGCTGAATCCCTCTGTGTAGACAACGTCTCAGGGCACTTCAGAATCAAAAAGGACGCGTAGTTCATGCCTTTATATTTCCTCTCAGCAGTGTTTTTCAACCACTTTGCCACAAGTGTGCCGTCAGAGCTGGCTGGGTGTGCCGTGAAAATGTTCCAAATTCGACATTAAAAAATGTATTATGGAGAATAGCTCTTGTGTTGCAAGATCAAAACTGCAAGGCGGCACTGGCAGCTCTCTGTTCATCAGAACAAGCCCAAGTCTCATACCGAACGTGGGGACTATCTATAAAGGTACGACGTAGTGATGAAAGGTTTGACTCTTTTTTTGAAATGCAGAATTGACGAGTCACTCAGTCGAGAGGGAAGAGTCGCGCAATTTTTCCGACTCGTCGGTCGCGCGGCAAGCGAAGGAGGAGCTCCCATGAAAGATGAACGATGAAACTAGAGTCAGAAGAGGTTGTTTGGCTCTGACTTGTGAATGGGATTCTCACAAGAATCCTTTTTTTTTTTCTTTTGTTGGAATTCACCGAGTTAGATGCCTAGACCTGTCTTGTGCCTCAGTAATTATTTTTGGTTTGTAAGTCAAAGACTCCCACTCAGCCAGAGTAGGCCAAATTCTGAACTGTTAATTGAACGTGTCTCTGGGAATGTGGATGTAACTTTATTGTTCCCCTCGGTTGAAGTTCTATACGCCAAAAATGCGAAATATAACAATAACCCCGTAAGCGGACCTGAACACACAGCCAATATGAAAACATCAGTGTACAGTACGGGGTCAGAGATAACCTTTTCTTCTTTATTTCTTTGTTGCAGCATACAGCGTCGGCTGTCTTTGCAGCTGCCCATCCTGCACCACGCCTACCTACCGTCCATAGGAGGGGTGGACGCCAGCTGCACCAGCCCCAACGGCAGCCCTGGGTCCAGCCCACGGCACAGACACATGCCCCCTTCTTACCGGGTAATGGTCTCTGGTCTGTGAGTTTCTCCCCCCACCCCCCACCCCCACCTGGCACTTTGCGGAGGAGACGGCGTCCATGGTTCTTTTTTCTACAGCAAATAGACTGATGTCATCAGCATATATGCGAATAATGTCTCAGAACAAGAAGAATAGATCCACGAGAGGGAGGGGGTCAAGTTCCACTCTTCATACTTGTGCAGCCCTCCTCCCCCTCCCCCACCCCCTCTCTCTCTGTTGAAACTGAAACCCATGGTTGTGGAAAGGGGTGGGAGAAGAGATAGTGGAAACCAGAAGACTATATTACAAACCCTAATGATTTCGAACCGCCCTCACATCTCTGTTTGATGCCCCCCCCCCCCCCCCCCCGGCCCGCGAATACACACACACACACACACACACACACACACACACACACACACACACACACACACACACACACACACACACAGTCACTGACACAAATGCAAACAAACACAAACATTCACACAGACACGCACACACATGCACAGCCCGTCAGCAGTGCAGAAGTCGACCAGCCCCGACCCGACCTGTAGCCTTATTAGCTTCAGAGGGAGTTCTCCGAATTTGTTTCCTCTTTGTTGTATGTGTGTACGTACGCTCAGCTGTGTGAGCTCGTCCTCCAAAAGGAGTATTTCACTGCTTCAATGACTGGAATGAGGTGCAGAGTTTCACAGGCAGACAAAAGGTTTCCTCAGATTAAGACCCCCTCGTGGAGACATGTATATAATCATCATTTCTGACTTTGATGTACTGTAAGCTTTGTATATGCTGTGAATGGACAATTATGGGGTATTAAGCCTGGAGCTTGTTACAGGGGCTGGAAATCATGAAAAACCTCAAATGAAGACGAAAGAAAATGTGATCTTACAAAGAATTTGGGTTGAAGGAGCAACAGATAGGTTTGCATTTTATTACTGCTTCATTGTGGTAACAAATATAATTTAAAGCCTGTGACATAAAAAGTGTCAAAAGACAACTGGGGCCAAATATTGTGACTTGGGGTAATATCAACATGGCTCATTTTCCACTTTGCTAAATTTGCACCACAACTATTGTCAGAGATATCACATAACGTTTCATAGGCCTTGCATAGTTTACATCTTGCTTAATTTGTCCTCAAACCGCATGACTGGCAGATCCCCACGCTACGCCGAATAACAGGTCCTCAACGTCACAGACGCACAGAGCATAGAACAAAAACACACGGCGTGTTTCACAGTTGTCTTTTCTGTGTGTTCTACAGCAAGGAATGCACACATTGAAATGGAGTACACCCGCTGAATTCAGGTGTTTTCCGGTCGTGGAGACGTTGACTGACCCGGTCACTGCCAACCTCTGTAGAGAGGTTGCGACAGACTGTCCCTCCAACCTAGCCCTCAGAGCCGGCACCATCAGGAGTAACGCTCGTGGTATAAGGCTTTGAAATGGATGGATGAAGGAACTAAAGTGATCAAATGCTGGACTGAAATGATGGTACCTGACCTCAGCACTAGGAGGTGACTGCGCCTCCGGATTAATTCCTCAAGAGATTTGATTTCCAATGGTTGGTGTAAAAATAACATGAGCGCCTCATATCATAAGCACCAACCGACCGTAGCTCCTAGTTCCCAGATGGTGAGGACACCATTGCTGTCGACGCCGGTAGATAACAAAGCACAGACACAGGGCTTTCTCACACGTGTAACACGGAAATGTCATGCGAAATCACTCCGCACTTAGCAACGGTGAGTTTACCTCAGCGTTTCTACTGAAATGTAACTCTGTAAAAGATGAACGTAGCCCGCTGACAATGCACCGAGCAAGAACGGGGCCACTGAGTGCTGACATTGTGATCGTCATTTCATTGTAAAACCGTCCTCACACAGGAAAAAGTAAAAGGGTAGTCCAGTTAAAAAACAAACAAAAAAACAAAAAAAACAAAAAAAAAAAAAAAAAAAGTGTCAACGAGAGTCTGTACAGATCTGTTTTTGGACTTAAGTTTCACCATTGGTGTCTTGGTTTTTAGTTTCAAGGCGTTGTTGAGCGCTGTGCCTGTTGTCTTATATTGTAGCCTGCAGTACCCACAGTACACAAAATGGTGGTTATAGTGCTGGACCAAGCACACTACATCGGCTACACATTTGTAAATGGAACAACATGTCATAGATATATTTTCATTCGACGCCTCAATGCATGGGACGCAGTGGGAGAACCGGGCGGCAGAGTGGATCTTCTCGGCGAGGCGTGGTCCCACCAGTCCCCATCGCTCGGACGCCCAATGGAGAATAATTGACCGGGGCTGGGTGGAGGGGTTGTGGCGACCGAACTGCTATTGGACGAGTCTAGACGACCTCTGGCGAGAGCCCCCCATCCCCCCCCCCCCCCCCCCCCTCGCCACCCCACCCCCCCACCCCCCAGCAGTGGACCCCCACCCCCCCATCACAACCCCAACAGGAGCCGCGGCTTTTTCTTCTCCTTCCTCCCCACCGTCGCCAACCATGGTCTCTTGACGAGCGATTGAGAAGCTCTCCGGGGGATCGGTCGTTCCTTCAGGAGAAGAAGAGAAATGACACATTTTATATATTACATTATACGTGATTGTGTACAATTTGCTGATACCCTGATGATGGTGTCCATGTATGGAATATTTGGTATTTGGCTTTCTCAAGACGGCATGAAATAAAATGTATAATTCACATAGAAGTACCTCTGTTTTTGCAACTGTTGTGACATATGTTTCATTCTCTCACCAACAACGACGACGTCTCTCATTTTCTCTATTATTATTTTTTTTGGAGGAATCAATCTCTCTTGGGTTCCTCTAACCTGTTGATTTGGTCCCATGTGTCAGTGCCAAGGTTCCAGCGGAAAAACAGAGAACAGACTTTCCGCCGCAGCTCACATTAGCAGCTGGCCAATGACGGCAATAAGATCAAAAGACCATCAGGTATTTATTTTGTTTTTAGTGCAAACCCCAACAATTGTGTTTTTTTTTCTTCCCCCAAACAGTCAAACTAGGTCTAATGAAACAAATGTTAGTTTAAGGGCTCATAATTTCCAGTAAAAACAAAAAAAAAAGGTTTGTGTTTGCCAGAGGTCGTTGCTCTTACTTTTCTGGCTTTTCCTTTATTGCGAAGATCAACGTAACTTCTTTCTAAGTGTTCATATGTTTGTATGTATCATCATCATCAGGGTTTCTGGAGAGCGTGAAACATAGATGTCCAAAAATATAAGAATACGAGTACTATATCAAGTGGAATAACAAACATCAAACTGTTACCGTTTTTTTGTCATATGTGGTATCCCATAGAATTTTTGGTTTATTGAAGAATTTAAAAACAAAAAAAGAAAGAAATGTTTAATGCAAAACATTCATGAGGGGCAATAAATTGTTTTCTTATACCAGAAAGTCATAGAAAAAAAAATTATATATATATAGATATATATATATATCTATATATATATATATATATAAAATCTTTAAGTATGTTTAGATTTTTACATAGGAAATATTGACATCGCAAACAAACCACAATGATACTTGGGAGTCATTTTTATTTACAGTATCTGTAACTATGTAATGTACAGATGAGGTATAGATATGAAAAAGTTGTATAAAATAAGTATGACACCTTGAACACAAGAACATTTTTGGAGCCATTTGGTTGTGTGTGGGGGGGGGGGGGGGTTCGGGGGATTGGGTTGAATACCGTTCTTTAATTGTCTGAATGTTATGGACAGCCTTTGCTTTTCACATCATCGTTCAATAAAATGGGACTAAAAATATCAACAATTTGTTTCATCCGCAGCAAAGGTATTTTGAAGCACGGCGCTTCATGAGATGGATTTCTTTCCCCAGCTCTGCACTTCCACTATCTCACCTCAGAATCTACCTTCGAAATGTTATTTTGCAGTTGAAGTATAAGTGCATGAAAGTCAAAAGCACAAGCTGTGCGTTTAAGTGTATCGTGAGAGTACAAGAAGTTGCTGTGTATTCATCAAAATTCTTATAATCCAGACTTCCAAAATAATTGTAGGGCCATGAATGAATGGGAGATAATCAGAATTCAGTAGTGTAGATGTGTATTAATTAAAGGAGGGCTATAATGCTTTTCCTCACTTTCTGCCATATATATATAATGTTACAGGATGTTCATATTAAGACGTGGCCAAAGTGTCAAATAATGAGGTAAACTTATGACAATAATCGCTGTGAGCAGAACACTACTAAACGCTACCGACCGCTCTGAACTCTGTTTCCAAAGGTTTTTTCTACTTTCTGCATGAGCTGACGCCAGCTCGTCACGGATTTCTTGATATGGTTATCTGCTCCATCGGATCCGCTGTGCGTTTCTCCAAACAAAACCAATGAAAATAGCGCGTTTTCAACCTTACTAGCCCACGCCTGTTAAAAATGTAAGACTTTCTAAGACATTTGAATGGCACAGTTTAACCAAATGTCAGCGATTGAGTGCTGTGTTCCACAATGGAATAGGAAAGTGCAGGTTAAAGTCATACACCGGGGAAAGACGGGTCCATGTGACTGTGTGAGTGGCAGAGCCTTGAAGCCCCGGCCCCCACTGGCTCCCTGTCTGTTGAAAGCTTATCAACATTACACGTGTCGTGTGTCCAAATTGCACCAAATTCCACACTGCACGTCCTTGGGTGGCCAGCTATACAACCGCCAAGTGTGAAGCAGATCGGATGAGCGATTGTCGAGATAAACAAAGGACATACAGACAGACAGACAGACAGATTCCTGCCTTTATAGTTAGATATGTTAGATATGTTAGCTAGTTCGATATTAGTTTGTTTATGACACAGCTCTGCGGAATACTCGATTCTGATTTGCCAAAAGCGGCAATCAGCGGTCAGTCATTTCAAAATTAAGACCGTCGCTGCGGGGGAACCATTTCTCCGGCTGGATTCACGTCCCTCCCCTCACGCAACGTCGGCTACGTTCCTGTGGACTGTCTCAGCGGAAGCTCTTAAACTAGACGTACGAGGGGAAAGTGAAGTCTACAGACACAGCGAGAGAGTGGAGAGAGAGGATACATTTGTAATGAAAACCTCCGTATGTTGAGGCCGATGAATAATACAACTGTTTGGAGGAACCAGGCAGGAACACAGGATGGAGGGGATGAGGGTGTGTGTGTGTGTGTGTGTGTGTGTGTGTGTGTGTGTGTGTGTGTGTGTGTGTGTGTGTGTGTGTGTGTGTGTGTGTGTGTGTGTGTGCGCAGGCGTGCACGTCCTTCCATCCCCACTCTCAAATATTTAGCACGTCAGTGCTAGACGATGCACGGAGGAGTGGCTCAAGATGACGGACCATTCGTCTTCGGCTTCATCTCATATGTGTGTCCAGTGAGTTATTGTTTTTTTCTTTTTCAAAGAAGGTAAAATAGGGTAAAAAAGGGAAAATGTCAAGTAATACAGACCTTTGTGGGAATGATCAGTGTGTGTATTTGGAATACACGCAAGTAAACACAAACAAAGACCGGACTGTGGATTTATTTTGCCTGAGGTCGTCAACATGGGGGCTCGCGCTGCACACGGGGGCTGTTGCTACACATCAAGAAACTTCTGGGTTGATTCCCCACTGTGAATCTTCTGTGTGGAGTTCAGTTCCCACTTGAAAAAAATAAAATAAAAGGAGTGTATCCCTTACGCATTTATGATTTCAGGACTTGCATGCATGTCACAGTGGATCAGTGGGCAGTACTGCTGCTACAGACAGGAGGTTCTTCGTTTGAACCTCATTGGAAAAACGCTGCTGTAGCGCCCTCATAGGTTCTGCCACATTAGAGAGGACATTAACGAGGCCTTGAGGGTTGGATGCCAGGTGAGGTTTTTCTTTTTGAACACGACTACGCGTTTAAAAGCGTCCAGAGACCAGGGTTCCATGTGAATGGAGCTGCTGTCATGACGGCTGAGATGCTGCGTTCCGGCGCTGCCGCCACGTGTTCTCGACCAGATCTCTCCATCCAGGTCCTGTTCGTCGAATCAAACGATCGGAGGGAGACGACGACGACGACGCTCCCCGAGTCTTGGTGGCACGAAGAGATAAGTCGTCCCGGGAGGGATGCAGTGGTGGAGAACGTGAGGGGTTGATGCCAGGCGAGCTTTTTGAATGGCGGGATCCAGGACGGCACGTTTAAAAGCACCAGGAGACCAGGGCTGAGCGTCAAGGCGCCACTTGAAACTGTGACGGCAGCAGTGAAATGCAATGTCTGAATCCGTCACAACACAGAGTGAAAAAACGACGGGTGGAAAAACAGGTACACACACACACACACACACTCTCTTTTCTACTAGGATGTGTGTTTGTTGTGGTTAATGGTGTGTGACTGCTCCGTTACAACGTACACGCGGCATCGGCTTTTTGTTTTGTCCTCTCATTTGGAGCCCGGGTTCCTGAGCGGCGAACATTTTAAAAGTGTTTTGTGTTGAAGGTGGAGGCCTTTGTGCGCTGGACGCTTGATTAAAATAAACACCAGAGCGCCATCGATTAAACTGTCGAGTTTGTTTGTTCGACGCCGCTCCTTATTTAAAGCTCCAGAGTCAATGATTTCTACACCAGAGTGATTTTATTTAGGTCTGTTTTAACACTGGGGATTATCCTCTCACTTATTGAAGACACTTTGCATTTATACAACAAACATGTAAATATAGACTGAAGAGTTAGATAGAGAATAGCTATTGTGAGGACCATTTTAATTGCTTGTAGTAATTCAAGACTAATAATTCAAGAGTAGTAATTTAAAATCATTTGCTGGGGAATGATTGTGATCTTTCAAGGTCTAAATTGATTAAATATAATACTTTTTTAATAAATGCACTTTGCTGGGTTGCTCGTTATAAATTTTTAATTAGCTTCTATTAATGTAAAGGCTATTATAATCTACATGAACCTGATACAAAAAATAGATGCATTGATATATTCAGATATCACACACGCTAATGGCAAACCTCCATTGGAACAGTGTTGATACTTCCCTAAAGACAGGAATACCTTTCTTCTTGTTAAATAATTTTTTCACTAGACCATTAAAAACATATATACCCTTTGAGTCAAATGTAATAATAAACCTGAAATGTCATACTTTTAATATGTAGCAATACCTTTTTTAATGTCAGAACTGTCATCTCCGTTATGCCCTTGCGCGCCTTCGTCCAGATCAGTGTTTCAAGGGCAGAGCCTGGCATAGTAGTTAGTATTCTAAACAGTCGGGAGTCGCGGGTTATGCTTCTCACACAAGTGTTGATGGAATCCCCCGCCGGCATGTGGATCAGTCATGTTTAGGGACACACACACACACACACACACACACACACACACACACACACACACACACACACACGCACACGCACACGCACACGCACAATGTTACCGCTATCCAAACCCACAGCATGCACGCACACACGCACACACAGTGTGTTTGATTTAACCATTCATTAAGCCGTTTCCATTCAAAAACACAAGTGATAATGATTTCATAATTACATCATCACGAATCACGAGTGTGAATCCCCTGACATACAGCCATATTGTAACCAAAGCTCATTTCTCTCGCTGTTTGAATTTGCTATAATAAAAACCCCACCCCTTTCCTAAAGGGGGAGCGCCGGGCCCGGGCTGACTGATGCCTTCATCCAAACGGGGGCTCAGCGATTAGGGTGAGTTATGGCACGTACTTAGACCCTCCTGCAACGAGATTTATATCCGCCGTGTAATGACGGCATACTACGCTGAACCCACAGTAAATCCAGCGCATGGACTTCCTGTGTCCTTGAGAATTCTGCTAAGGTCCCTTCAACGAGGGGCATTTGACAAAAAGCTGCTTTCAGGAATCCAAGGCTTGAACGTACAGGCTCCTGTTCTGAAGCTCAGAATCCACAGTGCTGCACAATTTAAGGTTCTGGAGCTCAGTACAATGTTTCGGAGATCTTCAGTCACATTGTACTTTATCGTAAAACAGAGTGCAAATCTCAAACGGCAGCATGATACGTACTTATCCAAACATTGTGTGGATAGCAAAGGAGATTTTATCTAATATTGATCCATCACAACATACCACAGATGCATCATATAAAACATGGTTGGCAATTTTACAGAGTGAAGACAAATGCAAAAAAAAGACATGATGGGGTTTCTCATTCTGACAGTGGATGTACACATAGGATTGGATTTTTCACTGTATTGTGATGTTCATGTTCCGCGCGGTGTCGGGATGGAAGTGAGAGGGACAGCAGCTGCTTCTGTGATTCCTAAAACATTTGGATGTGAGACACCACCCCGAGGTCCAGTCTCTTCCCTCCACCCATCAGATCAGTTCAGACCCGCCCTGGTGGTGACGCCGCACTGGGGCCCCCGCTGTCAGAGACGCTGAGCGGCTTGTCCGTTCGCGGCCGAGGCCCCGGGCCCCGGCGTCCAGACGAGATGGTGTCGGTGGCGCTAAAGAGCCCGTCTGTTGATGTTTAAGATTTTGACAGAGTGGTCGGCGCCGGCGCTAGCGAGCTGCACCCAGGAGCTCTGCTCTTCGTCCGATTCTTGGCCCCGACCTGCGCGGCCTGCCCAGGGCCTCCAGCGCAGACGCTTCACTGTCAGGGCGTGGCCCTGGCTGTCAGGAGGAGACGCTGGGTGAAGGGAAACAAATGGAAACTGCTCTGTGAGGACAGAGCCACAGAGTGATAGAGGAAATTAACTGCTATGAAAACCCACTAACCAAACACTACCACAATACTACCAGGTTTTGTGATATCTATTTCTATTACGTTACAATTTGAATAACAAAACCTGGGGACTACCACAGGCTTTCAATGACCGTGTTTTTTTCAAGGTATTCAAGCACTTCAGTTTCTGAGGACCAAATTCAAGCACTTCAAGCACCTCAAGGGCCTGGTAAGAACCCTGTGGAAGGAAGGCCAAACATTCATTTAAACCCTGGCGCCTGGTGAAATATCGGCGTGTCAGCAACGACCATCGAGCCTCAGGACACCACACCACAGATTTCGGAGACTCTGCCTCCGAAATCTACCTCCAGCATCTAATGGAGGCCATTAAAGTATCTGTGGGTGTGTGTGTGAGAAGTAGTAGTAGGTTTTTCCCCCCTCAATGTCGAAATAAAATAAGCTTAATAATTTCGATGTCCTCTGCAGATTTGTTCCTCAATAGAAGCGTTAAGCACGTGGCAACGAAAACGTCCAATCATTTTGGACGAGCTACGCGTTCACCTCGAGCAAATCACGTCTGTGGGTTTAGAAGGAAGACCCGCCCCCCCTCCCCCGTGGGCAGGTTGCACTTGTAAACACAACGGCAGCGGAGACAGAGCGGCAGCCTCCAAAATGAGAAAGATGATGCCAGGGCCACATACATCCATAGTTTGGCAGGTCTTTTTATATTTGAGTTTCGACCCAAAGCAGACGGTAAATATCCATTGTGAAAAAAATATGTCGACGAGACCAAGACGGGCAACACCGCAAACGTTATTATTTATTTGGATTTAGGCCTACTTACCATACTTTGTTTTTAAAATTTTATTTAAGTTTATAAAAGCAGCTGCAATTGTTATTTATTGTTCACTTCTTACTCACATTACGAGTGCTTTGCATGTCCATGATATACTTTTTTTTTTTTAGCATTTAATCTTCAGATTTCCTCCTCCTTTTTTTTTTTTCTTTGATATTTATTTTGTTAAATAAAGAGGCTGCTAAATGCTGCTCAGCTTTGATGGATTTAACAACGCAGATTTTTATTTTAAGACGTTTAATTGTTCATTTCGGTCAATTTCCTTCCACCAATAAATGTGTTTTTAAAACGCATCATGGCATACAACTGTTTACTTTATAATAGTAAAAAGAACATTTAATAGAAATTGTTATTTTTATTGTGATGAATATACGTAGTAATTGAGTGAATGGGTATGAAATATTTTACTATCATTGTTTTAATTTAACATTTTCATATCGCCTAACACTCGTGAGAAGGATACACAGAGTCCGTTTCTCCACATCTGCTCCAGTCAGCTTCCTGGCCGGGACTCCACTTGTACAGCAGGATCTTACCGCTGTCCAAACCCACTGCCAGCAGGTAGCTGTGGAAACACACACACAGCCACCCACACATCCAACTGTGTTCCAATTCTACAAAAAACATCTCCACTTTATATTCCACACATTTAAACCCTGCGAAAACATCCTTTGATTAAAGACTTTTTGCTGTCTGAAACATTTTGCTGTCTTGATACTGAGAAATGTAATAATTGTTCATAGTATTAGAAACCGGCAAATAGCCGTGGTATTAGCTATTGATTCCAATGCTAGTGTGTGTGTCTGTATGTGTGTGTGTGTGTGTGTGTGTGTGCGTGCGTATACCTGTGGTCGGAGCACAGCAGGGGGCAGAAGGCGACCGCGGTGGCCGAGTCGCCCACGTCCAAGATGGAGGAGCAGGGGTGGATCTGTGGAGGAAGAGCCGGCTCCCCCGCGTCCTCCACCCTGCACGGACCCCACACGATCACCTGGACGCACACGCAGGGGCAATGTAAAATGTGTGTTTGCTGAGTAGTAAACTCTTTTTGTCACCACTACCACCCTTTATGCTTTTCGAGGTCAGTACAGCCAATACATGTATTTAAATATCGATTTATTTTTTATTTTTATATTACCTTCTTATCTCGGCTGGATGTCACAAAGTATTTGCCGTCGTGGCTCCAGTCACACGCCCAGATGATGCGTGTGTGCACGGCCGTGTCCTTCCCCGTGTGTGTGTGCAGCGAGAACTGGGGTTCTGGCCGGAGAGAACACAAACAACAAATTGAAAGTTGAAATTAATAAAATAGATAATACAGTAGGCTTACATTTGAAGGGGGCCGACCATGAAAAACTCACTTTTTCAAGTGCTTGTACACATACCTTTGCGCCTCTGATGGGCCTACTATCACACAAACTCTGAAATGAGACAACTCCACAAGTCTTTTGTGAGCTGCCTATTTTGTCAGAGAACATGTGATTCAACAAGCCGTTCAGATTTGTGTCTCCTTCCTAAGTCACTTGGAGGATTAGAATTAGAAGTGCCCACCATCTGAGTTACTCCACCCATAGCTGGAGAAATACCAAGCGCTGTCGGACCCCCTAAGCATGGGAAGTGCTCTGTTGGCAAAAAGCATGCATTTGGGTTTGGAGGCATGTTAGAATGGCTAGAATGCATAATCTGAGTGGCATTTTCAGCAAAAAAACATCAACATGTTTTGGTGACCTCAGAGACCTTTATCAACCTGTTGAAAAGGAGTATAACAGCTCCCCTTTAACCTTCAGCTCATTCTGGTGAATCAAACCCCTGATTCATTAAAAAGCCGCCCTTTTGCTTTATGACCACGCTGCTGTTTATTTCACCCGGACATCCGAAGGGGTTTCCCAAGTCCTTAAACTATGGAACCGCCAGAGAAAGAGGGGATTACCCTCAAGCACTTTTGTCTCACATTTGGTCTAAAGTCTTACATCACTGATAAAGGAGGAGGAGGCACAGATCAGAGGAAAAGAGAGGAAGGGGACAGTCCCCCAAAAGAAAGGCCGTCAAGATGGGACGGAGGGCAAGAAACAGGGGAGGGAGAGAGGTTTGATCGTCTGTCTGCATTAAACCTTTCCTGGCCCTTGGGAAGTGTGTGTATGTGTGTGTGTAACTATGTGTGTGTATGTGTGCACAACCGACGCCCTGAGTGATTCAGCAGCGAACCAGAACGGACGGGAGCCCATCACCCAACATTGTTTGCTCCCTCCTGCGACACCTGCTACTCCTAAAAACAAGAGAGACAGCGGGAGAGCGAGAGAGCGAGAGAGCGATTCTGTCCATGCAGATTTAGTCCATCCGAGGCTCCCAAAAGAGTCATTGGACATGTTGTCAGAGACCATTTGGGATGCAACCCACGGGGTCAAATGTTGCCTTTGACCTTTTTTTTTTTTTTTTTTTATTCTCCACTGCATTGCTCATCTGACGTTTCAGTTGTTCAACCACTTATTGCCACACGTGTTCTGGTTTCAACTTCCTAGACTAACTCTGGGTTTTGAATCAGAATCAGAATTGGTTTATTCCGTCAGGTTAATTTCCATATACTAGGATTTTGTAATGGTGAGGTTTGGGGTGTTTCACCCCAGACCATTAGCATTAAAAAGAAAGCCTGACAGTCCCAATACAATAAATACATTTCAAATACATACAAATAGCGCAATTTTATTTTATTTTTTTTTTTAAATAATACATAAATAAATAGTCAGATATATGAAATATTGGAGGGGCCACAGAGTTTCGTCTGAATGATTGACTCATGGTCTGGGAAGCAAACCCACATTGACTGGAAGCAGCGGGTGAATCACAGAAGACGAAACAATATTGATCCTCCAACTTAAACACTCCGCGCGCTCACCTGAGTCCTCGGGTGTGGGCGGGTCGCTGCGCCTCCACAAGGACCAGGTTCGGTCGCGGGACACGGCCAGGAGCAGCCGCCCGTCGGGGGAGAAGCTCATCTGGGTGACGGTGAGGGTGTGGCAGGGCAGCACCTGGAGCTGCCGCCATGACACACAGCTCCACAGCAGCACCGAGGCGTGCTCCGCCTTGGACGCCTGGACGGAGGAGCGTAAACACTTTGTTAGCGACCTTTTCCGTTTTAGCGTCGTCACCATGACGATTGAAGTACAAATTCTAGCTTCATGTACTCTATCTTGCATGGATCTCCTGAATGATCTCATATGGATTTCTGTATGTTTTCGGTGTGGTTGGAATTACACAATGAGGTGTTTGTCCTTGAAGTAGTGGAAACCGAACCTCACCCTGAGTAAAGGACGTTTCTTCCATGCTGGTCAGAATACAACTGTGAGTCGAGGCGTCGCCCTGTACAGCTTCTAAACTGTACTCACCCGTTCTGGCTGAATGTGCGCAATTTCAAGATAAAGTGGTGCTGAACCTTGCATTTCAAATATAACAAGAGAAATAGCAGATTGGTATTACCTCCTATCTACATTTAAGTATTCACAAATGTTTTGCAAACTGAAACGTGAAGTGGCAATACTCAAATAATATCACTAGGTCGAGCCGATATTGACAAAAATCAAATAATATATTTTAGAATCATCTTCTTCTCTCTGAGCTGCTCCCGTTAGGGGTCGCCACAGCGGATCATCTGCCTCCAATACATTCTGTTCTGCGCATCTTCCTCCCTTACACCAACCCCCTGCATGTCCTCCCTCACCACATCCATATTATCTTTTTGACAAATACCTCAATATCGGTAATTTGACAATATTTTGAGGAGGACTATTGACTTTTCAGAAAATATATTTTAAAAGAAGGTATACCCCTACCAAGCCGGTAGAGGGGTCATTTAGAACATCTAGAACAGTTGATGAAGTTCCGAAAACTGCAATACAACATTTAACTACATCTGGATATTACGATCCCCAAATCCCAGACGATACCTAGTCACATATCACAATATCGATATGATAGCGGGGATAGATATTATACTTAAAGAATCACATCTAGAATTGACAGCTAGAAAATATAAAAAAATGACGAACATATGGGATCGATCTGGCCAAAGGGGAAAGGAATGAAGGAAGGAAGGAAAGCAGGAGGGAGCGCGAGACGAGCGTGAGAGATGGAAACGGACCTAGAGGGATGAACCGAATACCGGGGGAACAGGGGAGGGGGAGGGAGCGCGAGGGGAGAAGACTGACAGAGCAGAGGAATAACGAAAAAGGAACCAAAGATGTGGACTGCATACGAGAGAGGGTGAGACCATGCCGTTCATCTCTGACAGCTACCAGGTGCGTGTGTGTGTGTGTGTGTGTGTGTGTCTCTCTCTCTCTCCAAGGTCAGGGCAGCCTGTCTTGCAGCGCCCTACCGCAGCGCTGTCAGCGAATGACAGCCCATTCTTACCTGATTTGGCTGTGTTTGCGTACTTTACTATACTTGTGAGGACGGTTTTTTTGGGGGGGGGGCGGGGGGTTTGAGGACCTCCAAATTCAGTATTCTTCTGGTTTACGAGTGCACCAGGAACACGGGTCCTCACTTAGCGGGTATATTTCCTCAGGCCTCACTTTGATACCGGTGCAAGGACGCGCACGTGTGTTTGTCTCCCAACCTTGCATGCGGAGGCTACCACCGTTCCGCCGACGTCCGCCGCCAGACAGAACATCTCGAAGCCATGACCGTACCTGGAGCGGGGAGGAGAGAGACGGAAAGGTACAAATAAAAAAAACACACGGAGACATTCATCGTGAACGGCGAGACGGGACAACGGGCTGGAGCTGCGAAAATGGGGGACGGGAAAGAAAAAAAACGGAAGGAAAGGGAGAGACTGAGAGGAGGTACAGGCTTGACATCAAGTTAGTGTTGTTTTTGTTTTGTTTTGGCCGAGCGTCACCTCCGCGAGCCCCCCCTCCGGGTTCCAGGCGTCGTCGCTGGCTGACGGCTGAATAAGCGTCAAAATGCTGATCCGTGACAGCTGCTCCTTCTGACAAGAATGAGCGATGGCGGCGCAGCGGCTTATCACTCACCGTCTAATTGCATTCAACCAGCCGAATACCATCTTGCTTTCGCGCTGTAATCTCAGACTGCGGCTTGGCTGAGAAAAACCCTTAACAACGAAGAAAACTTTCCGACGCTGCGTTCTGCTGTATCATTTTTAATGTTTCTTTCTATTATAGGTTCATAATTCAGCGGGGGTTTTCATGCGCATGGAAGTAGAAGAGAGCGCTTTAAAAAAACACAATGTAATGTGATAATGTGATTTCATGTGATATTGTTCTGTGTTATATCCTGAATGGTAGCATATTATCAACAGAACAAAAGCATGCATGAGGTTCGGATTATCAATGAAGTTATTTGTGTGAACTCACAGCTTTTGGATTTCAGGCCACAGTGTGTTCTGGAGGAGGTGATCTTCTGGCGGGGGCTCTATTTAAACACCAACACAAACAAAACAGTAATTACATAATATACAACCATTACCTTTTATCCAAGATTCAAGATTTTTATTTGTCACATACATATACATACTTTCATACATATATGCAGTGAAATGTAATGCAACGCACCCGGTGATAGCACACAATATGTCCTAGGAAAAAAAATAAAAGTAGAAAATTCCTTTCTAATAGACCGACTAACTGACTCCTAAAACGTAATACAGTAAGTTGAATACTTATAGAATAAGATAAAAATATATAGAATAAAATACAATAAAAATAAATTGAAATAAAATGGAATAACTAAAATAACTGCATTTAAATGAAGATTTTAGTTTTACTCACCTTAAAAACACAAGATGTATCACTCAAATAACTCTTTTGAGATACTGAATTCCCTATTTTCCCAGAAGCTAGGCTAGCTGATTCCATCTGCAGCCATGCATTGAGCTAACACAGTTAGCATATGCAGCCCATCGCTGTATCTCGGTACTGGACACACAGGGAGGAAATTGGTGCAGCCCCTCTTGTCTGGATCTGGGTAAGATTTTCCCCAAAACGGCTGTATCCCACCACCTTAATTATCTGACCTGAGAGCACTTTTAAAAGTTCCAATATAATAAGCTCACAATTCACCAAATAAGGACGCTGTTAAAGTGGATGTTTTGATGGGTGTGAACCCATGGAGACACCGAGAAAGAGCGAGTGAATGTTTGTGACAAAAGCGCCAAGACCTGGATGAACATAAGAGAGGAAGATAAAACTGGAGCCACGCGTTTGACGGAGGAACGCCGCCGAGCGCCGGAAGACAATGTTCCCTCACATTCACGTACAGCTTCTCTTAGTATTTAGCTCGCAGAAAATCCTTCGCCCCTCAACTTGGCGCCTTTGCCAAAAATCTATTTTCAAACAACGGCAGCTTCATCTCCAATTCTAAATGGCTGCTGGCTTCATGGGGGATCAGATTCAGCCCCGTGCCAATCCTCTCCCCTGGCCACAGACTGTTATACAAGCCTGGTTTCCTATGGCACACAAACCCAAGGCACACTCGCCTGTTCTGTTATTGGTCATTGACTTCCCCTTTCGACTAATTATACCTTGCCTTTCCTGCCTCTGGGAGCCAATCCGAGCAGAGGAAATACACTGTTAACAACAGCGACGCCGCATTGCTGCTCTCTACATAGCCCGCGGTCGTCGATACTTAAACTTTGCAATCACATAAGCCTTCTTTCTAATTAGCATTGCAGATTAAAAAGTGGCTTCAATCACTCTGATGATGGCCCTCGACGCCGCATGGCCCTGGGGTTCTCTCTTTTTTTTTTTTAACAATCAAGCTGTCTTGGTTTCTACAGTTTGCCTTATTCTATTGTCCTTTCAGTTCCCGCCCCCCCTCAGGAAAGTCAACTGGAGTTTTTGTCCATGGGCTATTGTCCCCATTTGGCAGCTGAGATTTGAAATATCATCATTTACGGTTTCATGTTAACTTTAGAAGCTGATTTCTTTTTTTTTCTTCATATACTGTTCATGTAAACTCGATCAGTGATTCCGCACATTCCTGCATTATACTGGCAATGTTGATGTGTCCTATAGGCCTCGAATTTTTATATTAATGCAAATTTTTTTAATATATATTTTTGGGCTGTTTTGCGTTCATTACAGAGACAGGAAATATTTGTGGAGATGTGTCTCCTTCAGTAAGTGACCGCAGGCCAGATTCAAACCAGGGCCGCTGTCGGACATTTTGCATACTATCATGTTCAGCCACCAGGACGTTCCATAATAATACATTTTAACATGTTTCCTGGGTGTCAATCAAAACAAATCGGCCAAGCTTTTTTGATAAAATGATGAATAAAGCCAGGATATTCGCATATTTAGAATCCTAACCCGGGTTAACAAGACATGAGATTCCTCAGGACTTACCATTGTCTCTCTAGATGTTATTCTTTCAAATGTTCAGCCCTGTGAGCAGAGCCTTGTTCCCCCTCTTCCTTTGCGTCGTCATATAAATCTGTAGGACCACGCCCACGCTTTGCCGTCTTTCCTGCTTTCCCCACCATCGGCCCTCGCTGCCCTGTCGCTTCCCTTCAGCTGCCTTCCCTCTCTCTCCCTTTCATCAACAGCAGACTCCGGGCTCCCTGGACCTCGGAGGTCAGACAGCCGGCTGTCCTCCCAGCAGCGTATCATTGTCTCTTAAAGGAATACCCCGCGACAGGGAGACGGAATCTCCAGAGGGTGCGCCCCGCCCGCTCGGCCCGACGGCCGAGTGGGCCAGAGAGGAGAATATGAATAAGGACCTCAGCTTGCGGACTGAGACACAGAGCTGTAGTCGTTGTAGCTGAGGTGATTCATTGCCTCTCTCTTTCTCTGTGTAAAATGATTAATCCCTTTCATTTGGCCCCTTAAAAGACAAGTGAGCATCTAAGTGAGCCTTTTACGAGTGCTATTGGAGGGGGGGGGGCACCAGTTTGTGGCTCCAGCAATATAATAAAGCAAGTATTTATGCAGCACGGTAAGAATACCAGTGAGGTTGAGAGGGTGAAAGTGCATCTCCCGATACTGGCCAGACCCCTGGCCCAACTCCTCGTCTTCCTCCTTGACCTTGGAAGCAAGGTCGTCTGGGAATGAAAACAACAATAACGTCAAACAGTTGCAGGGTGCAGCTGAGCACAGGAAGCTGAACCAACTTCACTGACACTGTCGCTGTTTATGCAGTACGTTAAAAAATGGGGCAGAGCTGCACCGTAATTACTATGTCAAATTTTGGGAGAGCTTTGGCTGCAGCCCTGAACACCAAGCTGCCCAGCTGCGGAGTTCTCACCTTGAAATATGGCCTTGTTGGATAGGCCCAGGGCAGGTGTGCTCGCTCCCTCTGGAAGCTCTGCGGCACTCTGGGCGCAATACACACACACACGCACCTTTTTTTTTTTAATGAAAAAAATTAATAAATAAAAATAATGTATAACCCACATAATGTTTCTTGGGGGAACTCACACTGGATGCCAACAACTTTTCGAGGGGTGTGCCGGAGATGTTGGCAAAGTTCTCGACAAAGTTTCGAGGTGCGCGAAACACTCGCAGGACCTTCTCGTCGGCGCCGGACACAAACTGGAACCTTCCGACCATGGCCAAACACTGCATGTCGTAGCCGTGGATCTGGGGACGGGAGATCTCGTGCCAGGTCGTCTACAGGAAAAACAGGAGTCGGAAGAGGGAGGGAGTGAAATTTTGGTTCCACAGTTGCGGCGAGGCTAAAGGGTTCTCTGAGATTTACAATGAATTTGGCATTGCAGATCTCTTGAGTCGAGGGGCTGGAGTCTGACTTTTTTTTTTTTAAACCCATCTCTGAATCTTACGACATCTACTACCCCAAAATGGCATGCGATGTACAAAAAAAATAATCCACAAGGCATCCAATATCTAAACTGCACTTGACAAAATATATACAGTAAAAACTATACTGCCAACTCCCATTATAAGGACAGGGCTTGACAATAAAGTCCCTGTAAAGTCAATTCCGAGATTTATTTGACATTATACATGTTAGAAAATAATTGCTTTACTAGATTGTGGAGATTTAGGGAGGGCCTAAATCAGGGACACGTGACATAATGTGTTCCTACCTGGCATGGCCCCTCCCCTAACACTATATAAGAGTAGAGCACATTCGTCAGTGGCTCTCTCGCTCCATTGCGACAAATTACTACCGTCGGCCAGCAGGGCTTGGACATAGGTGATACCCCATCGATATCCCCTTTTCTCATGTTCTATCTTTAACTTATGAAAAAAATCTAAACAACGACAAACAGCCGTTATTTGTTTTCTGATTTTGGATGTGTATATGTATCTATTGGATTAGTGGTATTTGACACTTGACAGGGGTTGCACCTCTGCCGCGATTGGGCGTGGTTTCAGCGCCTCCGGCGGACACGCTCCCAGCGTTTCAGAGCAGCAGAGACTGTTCTCACGAATTTGAAACCAAATTTTATATACTTGGCATTATTTTTTTTAAATCATTCAAATTTGGCTGGGTGGTTAATAACACATTTTTTTGTGGTGTGACGAACTCAGAACACATGAATTGTTGCTTTACAGGGACTTTTTCAGAGATGTTTCTTGCCCTATAGCCAAACTTACTTGAAATGGAAAATGTAGGCCTATTAAAAAATAAATAATGGCAACAGAGATTTGGACAATTATTATAATGTATTAACGTACAAAACACACAATTAACAGGTAACAATTATAATAAATATGGTATATATACAGACACAGTATTGTATTTGGGTTGGGTGATCGTTCCTATTTTAATATCGTCCAGACGTGGCTACTGGAGGTTGATCACCAGGGGGCGGCGGAGCAGGAGGGGCTGGGGGGAGTTAAATCACAGCACACTAGTGAAATGCCAGCATGGATGATGTGGAAATAAATATTTGTTTTTATTAAATAATTGACTCTCTGTTTAGCATTTTTTTCATTATTAATATAATAATAATATCATAAATTATTATGATAATAGAGTTAAATTTTGATTGAAGATTTTGAGCGTGGCTCAGTGTCTGACGGAGCTTTGAAATAATTGAACCGTTAAGCTTTCTGCAAGCAATACAGTTCAAGTCACATGAACTTTCTAACATTTATAAAAGAGATATTTAAACATAAAAAAGGACTTGATAACATTTTTATCTTATCTTTAATATCACAATCCAAATCATATCCATAAACGTTACAATTCTCATGGAGGGCAGAGTAAAGTTTTGGTGAGCAGGCATGTGGAGAACAAAGATGCGGGGTGTCAGATTTGAAATGGACTGTGCTGATAAAAGGGGCTCAGCGGGTGGACATGCCGCTCCACTCAGCAATTGAAGGCGGCCAGTACTCACATACCGGGACATTTTTCCTGCGTACCAGTGCATATCGCCATTTCTCACAAGCTGCCGGTACTCTGTTCTGCCCTCTCAAGGTGACAAATCAGGTGGACAATGGACATATCGTAAAATATATCGTATTTTATTGAGTCGGAGCAGACTTTTCTTTAAATTATTAGAGCACACAAGCTGTGAGCTCCAGCTCCAGCTCCGAGGCGCTCAGTGAGTTCCAATAAAATAGAAAACACAATTGTCACAGTTGAGTTCTAGTAAAATTGAATATAGGACTGTCACCAAGTTTCAGCATAATGCAACATGTAACCTGTAAGTTTAAGTAGGAGACAACATATGACTGACACAAAAATGTCAAGTTCAAACTTCAAATGGAAGTCTCTTTCATATTAAGGGGAAATAAAAGCGAGACTTTCATTTGAGGTTATACCTTTCTATTATATGTATATGGTACTTGCCATTCCAAAATTAATTGCAATCATAGCAAGAAAAATAAATAATTAATAATAAATGACCGACTCTTTTCGCTCTCTTTCACAGGAAGTCCTCCTTCCCTCACTGTGCATTAAACCAACTGAATAAAATCGAACGAAAAATATTCCAAAATTGAAAGAAGGCCTGGACTCCACAAGACCTCTGAAGGTGTCCTGTGGTATCTGGCACCAAAACGTTAGCAGCAGATCCTTTAAGTCCTGTAAGTTGCGAGTTGGGGACCCCATGGATCGGCATTGTTGTTCCAGCACATCCCACAGATGCTCCATCGGATCAGACCCTAACCCCGGCCATCCACATGATGTAGAAGAAACGTGATTCATCAGACCAGGCCACCTTCTTGAGGGGGGTCAGCATGGGCACTCTGACCGGTCTGAGGCTACAAGGCCCCATACGCAGCAAGCTGCGATGCACTGTGTGTTGTCACACATTTCTATCATAGCCAGCATTAACATTTTCAGCAATTTGTGCTAGAGTAGCTCTATTGTAGGATCCAACCAAACGGGCTAGACTTCACTGCCCACGCACATCAATGAGCCATGGGTGCTCATAACCCGTTCACCGGCTGTCCTTCATTGGACCACTTTTGTTAGGTAGTAACCACTGCATACCGGGAACACCCCACAAGACCTGATGTTTTGGAGATGATCTGACCCAGTCGTCTAGCCATCACAATTTGGCCCTTGTCAAAGTCGCTCAGATCCTTACGCTTGCCCATTTTTCCTGCTTCTAATACATCAACTTCAATAACTGACTGTTCACTTGCTGCCTAATACATCCCACCCCTTGACAGGTGCCATTGGAACGAGATGATCAATGTTATTCACTTAACCTGTCAGCGGTTTTAATGTTGATCGATGGCTGATTGGTGTAGATACATGATGCCATGGGTACTTTTCTTTTTTTCTTTTTTTTTTTAAATAGTGGAGTCTTAACTTAGCAAAATAAATTGTCTCTCGAAAAAAATTACGTAAATAATCTTGCCACCTGTCCCTTAAAATAAAATTGAATCCAATTAAATAAAATCCAATAGAGATATTGAGAAACATAATAAGACGCGTTCCTTATTTTATAGTTTTTTGTAGTTTAGGGGAAGTTTTTCAATAAAAAAAAAAATTGCCTCACTATGTGTCCATCCATTTTCCAAGGATCAGCTCCGTTGAGAGCGTATCTTCCCTGCTATTGACTGTCGCCCGGCGCTCACCGCTGCTCATTCGCATAAAGTTAAAACCTGCTCAACTGTTTTTGTCGCTGTGAAGCCATCAGCTGGTTGCTGGTCGTCACTCCCTCCCTTGCAGCTGGATGAAGCTGAGCTCCATTTGAAATGCATTGCAGCTTGTCGCATTGCAGCCTGTCACTTTGCAGCAAATGTACGCCGGCGGTGTGACCCTACCATTAGCGGAGCTAACGGAAGCCTAGACTCTCCTTGACAAGGCTTGGTGGTGAGAGACAGACCCGCGCACGCAGCTCAGCTGGGAAAGCTCTGTTTCAACGATACAATATGCAGTTTATTTACAGAAAACGTTACATCAGAGATCACATTTAGTTTTTAACTTGCCCGATCGGACAACTGCATGAGGCATTTCACTTGCCCCGACACAGAGTTCGCTTGCCCCAGGCAAGTTGGCAAGGGTTAATGTCGAGCCATGTAAGGAATACGATTCTAGAGCAGTCTGCCACACATAATGTAGAAAGCTTTCTCCTTGCTCTGAACTGGTGGCTCTGATCTACATTGTTTCTGTGATATGGGTTCAAATTGCTACCACATTTTTCTGTGTGGGATAAATTGACTTTAACCATAACCTCTGATGCAATCTCCATTCTGATATATGAAGGTTGCACTCCAAATGTCTGCATGAGGGAGCAGAGTTAAACAATTATGCACCATACTGATCGTATTGACCGGCTTGATATAAAACCATACATGCACCTACATGTTCTATCCCGGTTCATTTAATTTCTCAGTTACTCTGCATGCTTTGCGTAACCTATTGCCTGGAACGTTGCTTTTTGAGTGTGTGTTCCAGCTTTGCAACCAAATTATCCTGCTGCCGAGGGGCTTCACAATTATGAGTTGGTTCACATTAACTCATATCAAGCGAGGTCCGAACATTGCCAAAGTGCCAGAAGACACCGTGTTCTGTGGGTGAGAACAAGCGACTGGTCTGTCCCCCAGATTCGACTGGTTAACCCCGCGTTACCTGTGAGCCGTCTCGCTTTTTCCACGGCGTGAAGAGCCTGGTTGTCTGGTCCGAGCCCACGCTGAGGAGAAACTCTCCCTCCGGGTCCCAGCTGAGGTCCTGGACGGCGTTGAAGTGACCCGATATCACCACGCCCGAGCTCCACTCTCCCTGGTTACAAAGCATGAAGTGAGGGGAATATTTCGTCATCTGAGAGGGAGCTACCCTACTGAGGCCATGTCTTGAAATTACTTATGAACAACAACATCAACAGATGAGGCTTCTTCAAGACCTGAGAGAAACTGTGGAAGTCGATGTTAAAACAGTTGCACTGG
Source organism: Zeus faber (assembly GCF_960531495.2). Lineage (NCBI taxonomy): Eukaryota > Metazoa > Chordata > Actinopteri > Zeiformes > Zeidae > Zeus > Zeus faber. The sequence goes on from NC_137193.1 coordinate 24,097,871, forward strand.
ATTTAAATTCACTTTTTCAAGTGGAAGTTGTAAAAACAGAATCATCCAATCACTATCATTGAGATACAACGACAAACTTAGTATATCTGTAAAATAACATGGACTCGTTTTGAAAAGGAAAAAGTTTGTACGAGATTAACATTAACTTATTAGAACTTGTCAAAGGGAGAAGATCATTGTTGTTGTGATGCCTACCATTTTATCCTGGTCCTTGTACCAGAGATGCAGCGCCCCGTGGAAAGCATGAGCCACGATCATGGAACCATCCGGACTCATCTGGCAGCCGTAGAAACCCAACGTGTTGCCACCAACCTCCCCTACACGAACCTACATGGTGGGACGGAGAAAACGGGCTCATCAAGAGTTGCTTTGTCAGGGTCAGACAAACTGTGAGAAACATTGGGTTTCTGAGACAAAAATCACTGACACTGTGGATAAAACTGAGGGTTTGTGACTCCTAGTGTAAATAAATCATTGACAAATATGTAAAAATATTTCGGAGGTTTCCTCTGCCACACTGTACCCTGCGTCAAACACTTGTGTGTGGGTGCCTCCCTCAATCAGCATTTAGGGTACAGACTCAAGAAGGTAAAGAAGAGATACATTTTTTGCCAAATTCAACTTATCTGTCTGGGAAAATATCACCAGTCTTTGAGACACAAAAAAATCGAATTGCGGCAAAACCAAATCAAGCTGACGAGCAAAATAAGAAGTTCTGCACTCTGAAAGTGGATGATGGGATACATTTGTCCACGACTCAATATAAATGGTTGCAGCGCACAATATCATATTAAATAAATATTCACGGAGAGGAAAGAAATATAAGGGGCAAAGCTCAAGAACAGGATTTATGCTAATTGGATTTGGGTGAAAGCTCCTGATCGCTGCAGTCCACTCAAAGGGCAGAAAAGTGTGGACGGTGGAAACCATCCCTGGTCCCAGGTCCATGTCTCAATGTTAATCCAGACCATCCGCCAAAAAAAAAAAAAAAAGAAAAAAAACAACAACGATCCAACAAAATAAATTTCTCTATTTTCAGGACTGTCACCTACCTATTCTTTTTGAGTGAGTGTGTGTGTGTGTTCCAATGCAATTCAGGAAAGCTGTTTTTTCCCCCTCCCCAGAGTAGCCATCGCATTTTGATCCAAGCGAAAAATTGGTAAAAGCACACCATTTCTAAACAGTCAGCTGTCAGTTAGAGGAAAATAAGGTTTAACTGATAAAATTCCACCTGAACTTATCAGGTTCCCTTACACCCAAAGTGTTTTTGAGAAAGGTGAGAAGAATTTCCATTTCCAAGGCCGAGGTCCGTCTCATTTTAAAATCTCCTTTTCATCCGCCCTGCAACAAACGTTCGCACACCCTTTCAACGATGGCACATCTAGATAGATGCTGTTCTCTACGGATAGCAGCATTACACTTAAAATAATAAAATAAAGAAAACGCAGTGCCATGGAACGCTACCTTTGGGTGTCACACTGTCGAGTATAATGATAAGCAGGCCGCCAAACGACATTCAGCACGTCAGTACCTGTGCAAGTAGAGTTGAACAAATAAACAGCATTTCCAGAAAGAGTCAAGCGTGTGGTCACGCCACCAAAACAAGGTAGTAGTAGTAGTGTCTCGGTTATTTGGTCAGTTCAGTTCACAGATGTAACTTAATCACATCTACTAAATAACCCAGACAGCTGTAAACCCATATTCATAAATAGAACCAGAAGAAACGCCTGTTTCAATCATTTAAATTGAATAACTGACTTGACAGTAATTCAACATTACCAAATGGAAGCACGCTCAGACTAGCAATAAATTACTAAATACTTAAAACGGTCGAGGAATTCGATGGGGTTGTATCTTTATTTTATTAGCACTGCCTGTGAGGAATTCAAACAATTAAAAGGCCTTTATCGGCCCCCAAGGCCGTGCAGTTAAACGAGGCCCGTAGGGGAGATCCATTCAAATCGATAGCAGTACAATCCAGCCTGAAGAGCGCCACTGTGCTACCTCAGCAACACTGTGGCCCATTATCTTGTATCTTCCCATCTTTAATTGGCCGGTGTCCCGAACCATAAGACAGTCGGCTGTAAGGAAACACTGGAGGCGCTACGTCTACGGCTTAAATCAGGAGATTCACGACTTGGGCTTTCACGCTTATTTAACCTCTTACACATGCAGGCTGGGTGATTGAGTGCACGTTTGGTCAAAGCCGAGACCTCGGACAGAACACACACACACACGACAAACACTGCGAGGGCCCGCACATACACACACTTGACGGGTCTATCTATCCTATGTGCCCGACAAGTGGAACGCTCTGCCATCTTAAAGAGCCTGGACCGGTCATCAATGACCTTGAAAATTAGGCTGCCCCGGGGCTGAAACACAGCTGAACTAATGCTGGCATGAAGGCCTGCCTTCCGTTTGAGCGTCAGAGATCCACCCTCTGAGAGAGAGAGAGGGAGAGAGAGAGAGAGAGAACATTAAGAAGACTGACTTTAAAATTCTGCACACAGGGGCCTGTCGTAAATCATGCAGAAACTCAAAAAGGGGAAAAAACAAAACGTCATCTGTCTTGTTTACGAGAGGGAAAAAAATGATATGGATGTGTGTGTGTGGGGGGGGGGGGGGGGGGGGTGTTGAGAGGAGGAACTGCATGAGAACAAAGAGAAGATAACATAATATATACTATCATTCTTGGGATGACAAGGACTGGAAGAGGCTGATCACAGTTTTTCCCAAATCAACTGTATTTTAAGCTGAACAGCTCTTTTACCGTCCAGGAGACTGGCAACCAATATGGACGCTCCTTTTACTATAATCCTGGACACAAAGGAAGTTCACTTACTGTATGTTAACATTAGGGCTGGGTGATATTTTGGGAGTGACTATTCGTGTTTTCACAACATATTTAATCACAAGAAATATTTGAGAAACAACGGATATTATAAGCAAGCAGTTGGAGCCGTTGATTAAAATTAGCAGTCCACGAAGTTCCGAAAATGACTGTAATGCAGCCTTAAAAACATTAAATGTTGTTTTTAAGGCTGCATTACAGTCATTTTCAGAGAGTGAGTTCATTTTGTTTATTGTGATATAGTTACATTTTAACTATATCACAATAAACAAAGTGAACTCTCTCCCTCCCTCTCCCTCCCTCCCTCCCTCCATCCCTCCCTCTCCCTCCCTCCCTCTCTCACCCCACTGTGGGTGCCCGGTGCGGTCAGTCAGGGCTGTTAATTACCAGTGTGTCTCGTTAGTAAGATGTGCTTTACACAGCGGTGGGCCCAGCCACCCCACTGCTAACACCCCCCCCCTATTAAGTCTCACCAATTATTCTAATCAACATGTAGAAGAAACGAGCAGAAGCACTTCTTTGTAAAAACCTGCTCATTAAGACACACATGGTCAGTCATTCGCTGCACTGGACTTTGCCTGGACAAGCGCTGCCATGCCACTTCGGCAGCTCTTCGCTTGGCCTTTTCGGGGTCGGACCAGAGTCCGCAAGCGGTTTGTGGCGTAGAACGGCGGCCGTGGTCCATGGCATGTGTGACAAAAACAGCAGCTTTCCGACAGTGGTCTGTGTGTGTGTGTGTGTGTGTAGGTTCAGAGGGAGCGTTTTACTTTGTACACAGGGTGCCTGACAGTTCAAAGGGTTTTGCTCTCTCATTTTGGAAAAAAAAAAAAAAGGAGCAGGTGGAGGGAAAAAAAATAAATAAAAAAATCACAAGGGAAATAGAAAGCTACTCATATACAATGCACTTTCACAATGAACAAAAAGGTTACGGTGTCTATAATTTATTCATCTGGGGGAGCACACTGCTTTTCCGCTTGTTTCCACTGAGCAACCTCTTCTGATCAAGCTGGGGGAACCTGACACAAATGTTGCGTGCAGGCTAGGGTGTGAACGTTCATCCTCGTGAAATCAATTGGAGATTTTGCCACAATGCGTGCCACAATTTTTGTCTAAATTATTCAGGAGATACGACCTAAGAGATTTCCATCATAGGAGTACAAATGACGTGATGAGGATAAAAGGGAGAACTCTGAAGGCTGTGCGCAACAAAGTACGATGAAAAACATAAACATAATCTAAATCAGAAAAATAAATTATACATAAGAACCGCTGAGTGATAAACAAAGTGTCTATCAGGCAATAATTGTGCACAGTGTGCAATGGGGGGGGAATTTAAGCCTTTAAAAAACAAAAACACATTCATTCTCCTTTTCAAAAACCGGAAGCTCACAAAATTGTCACAAAATGAGGCGAGCCACTGGTTCATTAGGGTGGAAAAATAGAAAACCTATCTTTGAGAAAGAAAATGTCAATCCTTATGTGGAATTTGTCTTTGAAGATGCTCAATACATTAGGATGAGAGGTTTTTGAACAAATGCAGGTGTAGCATATCTGCGTATCTCTATTAATGTGTGTGTGTGTGTGTGTGTGTGTGTGTGTGTGTGTGTGTGTGTGCGCACCTCCCTCCGAATACATAATCACTCAATTACAGTTTTATGCGAGTGCAAATGTCAGCAAAATGTTCCTCTATAAACACACCCATGAGTCAGTGTTTGTGCCAAGTTTGTGGAGAAGTGCAAGGCAATCTAAGGTACACCACCAACATCCCAGAATTTGCTTTCCCCTTGTCAAAAAACTCCAGGGCAGATGGGCTGGGAACTGCTTCTTTTTTTCCCCTCTTTGCCATCCTCACTTGCGTTAATTTTAGCCCAGAGCTGGCACAACAGCAGCTGTTGGGAGCTCGGAGTGACGTGAAGGAATGGAAGGAGGCAAAGGAGGAGCGATCTAATGAGAGGGACAATATGAAGAAGGGGATGAAAGGAGAGGAGCAGAGTAAGAGCACAAAGACAGAAAAGAGCAAAATGTAAAGACGATTTGGGGGGAAAAAAAAAAAAAAAAAAAAGGACCAAAAAATAAAGAGACTGGCACAGCAATTGTCTACTGTGTCTTCTGTCAACTCGGGCGTCGGCACGGGCGAGGAAAGGGCTCGAAGACGGAGGGGTGGTTCTGTGTGAGTGACTGATAGGAGAGGCAATGGGGGAGGACAACCTCGGCTTGTCTAAACTCACAGTGGTGGGCCGGGCATCGCGCCTCTTCATCACTGTCCGTCACCGCTATTCCTGACACCTCAATGTCAGCGAGAGTGGAAGCCAACCGACACCAGCAGGCGCGACGGCCAACAGGGCAGGGAGCGGGGGAGGATGGGGAGGCTTGGCAAGGGTCTCAAAAACTTCGGATCATGTCGAAAGCTGCTTTGAGAGCTGTCATTAGGAATAGAGGGGGAAATAGGTGTGTGTGTGTGTGTGTGTGTGTGTGCTGCATATCTCCGTACAACCCCTGGTGTATCGCTCTCAGAGTGAGGCGCTTTAAAAGATTGAGTGGGTGTGCATGGGACCGCTGTGTATTTGTGTTGCTCCCCCACATCTATACATCATTAGGCTTAACACTGACTTGCTCAACCCAGACTCCAGATCCCTCCTCGGGAGCCCAGAGAATCATGGTCTTGTCCATGGAAGCGGAGAGCAGGCTGAGCGTCTGTTGCAGCTTGCCGCCTGTAGAGGGCGACAGAGAGCAGGCAGTGAAGAGAATCCACACAATACAGAAGCGCTGCATGATCAAAGAAAGTACACAGCAGGGACAGAGAGAAGAGCAGTGAGTCTAGAACTAATTTTTCGATCCCGTGAAGAAGGACAAACTCTACCTTTAGCATGAAAAAAAAAAAACATGTCACGGTACCTTTGTGTGAGGGTGGCTGCCAGTGGACTCCATAGATCCAGTTCTCGTGACCTGCTAGGACCGTCTCCAGGGAAACTGCAAACACTAAGGAGGCAGGGGGCCCAGAGATGAATAATGAGTCCAGTAAAGCAGATACAAGGACACACTGTGGAAAGGAGAGATGTCCTATTCCTCTTTTGAAAGAGAGAAAACTGTATCCGATTAACAGGGGAGAACACCTTTTGGCTCAGCGTCCGGGTGCAGGGAGTTGCCAGTTTAATGTTGGAAAAATCTACATTACACAGTCTGATGCAGATATTGACTTTCAGTTAGTTAACTAATTTCCACCCCTTTAGAATCAAGCCTAGACCATAACTGGTTGACTCACCTCCGTCCTTCACTTCAAAAACGTCCTCTTTCATTTTGATGATGGCCTGATTGTCCTCTGTGCAGACGTCCCTCCCAGACTTGGCCTGCAGCCTCCACACCCGGATCAGACAGTCCTGGGCACAGCTGGCTAATAACAGCTCTCCACCTAAACAAGACAGAGTGAGGAAAAGTGAAATAATAGAGGCACTGAATTGAAAATAAATCTTATAGTTTTCACTGATTTTACCTTTGTTTTTATATAGACTGATAATACCTTTTTATTGATTGCATGCTTTGAGATAAATAAAAAAAAGACAGTTAGAAATGAATGGCTGTAATATATTGAAAACCACAGAGGAGTTCACAAAGACCGTCATTTCAATATATTTCGACATAATGAGAGTTATCCAATTAAATATTTACTGTTCTAAATAGGAAGTAGGTTATTCTGACTAATGACTTTAGAATTGATGTGGATATGCTAGCACTGAACTGGATGAGCTTCCGAAGATTTTCTTGCAGCTTTCACTGGGTACGAGATGAATCATTACAAGACAAGAACATGTTGTTTCCTCCATTGAATCCTTGGTATAAGGATTAAGTAAAATATAAAGTTTGTTATAATCAAGTGACAGGGAGTATGCCCCAGTGGTGGGAGGCAGAATACGTTGAAAAATTTAATGAATGAAACTTTTTGATCCTGCAGCCTGGTCATAACAGAACAGGAGAATGGCTTCTATGACCACTCGCCCGGAGGGGTCGGGACTTTTGTGATTCCTATGGGGAATGAATAAAAATGTACTTTCCCTCTCTCTGCAGGCTCGTAGCGGGGCGGTTTGGAGTAGGACTGAGACTGTGAGTAGGATGGGGACACCGATGGAGAGGGCTGGTTAAGGACATGAAATGGCTTTCGTGCAGCCACAGCAGCACAGTAATGAAGTGCCACTGAAGAGTGTTACACAAGTAGTGCAGGGCTCGAAAGTGTTGCCCGGATGCCCTCGGCAACAGGATTGAGTCAATCGGCAACTATTTCTTGGTCTCTGGTTGCCCCCTTTGGCAAACAGCAAAACGTGCACCCCAAAATAAATAAATTACCATTTGCATTAGGGATATTTAAATATTGCTGTTACAGCCGGAACCAGAACGCTTGGTGCGTTTACTTACAGGCACCAGTGGACGCAAGTAGAGCAAGGTTATCACAGTCAGGGAAGCAAACAACTCGCTTTTCAGCAAATGTCACTTTTTTCACATCAATTTGGGTGACTTCTGTGAATTGTCCAAACCGATCCGAATTTGTACTTAATTTTTTATTGATTCATTTTTTATGCCATCCGCGATCGATTATCTAGTGGACTCGTTCTCTGGAATGACGTTAGAACTAAGACGCGGACACAGCTCCAGTTAAAAGAGCTACAAAGTGATGACATTTTCCCAGGCTTGGAAAACTGTAATGCGCGTTGGAAGTGATCAGAAAACGGTCGACTACCACATAAGTATATTTCAAACCTTTTTTCACCATACATGTGTTTTACTAAACTAAAAACTAAAACTAGGTGTGGAAAGAAGCATTTAAGTCATAACTAGACAGAATTTTTTTTTAACTGTTTCTATATTGTGTACTTACAAATCTAACTCAATTAAAATCATCCAGGAATTTCTTTAGCTTTAGTCTTTTTTTTGTATAGTGAATTTGGTCAAATGTGTCAACATATAGCTGTTACAATACAATAACCAGTTCTTATCTTTGTGGACAGAGCATTAATAATCATGAGCATGTTCAGAGCTCATCTGGTGGAGAGAAACCTTTAAATGGAAAGATGCAAATTAGTATTTACCATTGTTAACAATAACGGGACAAACAGATGAGATTGAGAGATTATCTGAGATTTGTTCAGATTTTAAGGCTATGTTTCACACTGCAAACCCTTGTGCTCAATTTGGATTTATTGATCAGATCAGATTTTTTTGTTTGGCTGTTCACATTATTGTTTAAATGTGGGCAATATCAGATTCCAGTGTGAACCAGTCATGGTCCTGAACTGACCTGCATGCGCAGAAGTAACTAAGACGTCACACGTGGCATGTCAAAGTGGCATTAATTCCAAATTGTTCAGACTAAGGTTGCATTGCAAAAAATCTGACCTGTATCCGATTTAGGAGCACATATGTAAGTGGCCCAATTCCAAAATGAAAAGATCAGATTCCATGTGATTTGTGCTGGTCACACTGTAATGAAAAAAAAAAAGAAAAAAGATCTGAGCCACATATGAACTTAAAAATTTGATTTGGGCCACTTTGGCCTGCAGTGTGAATGTAGCCTTATTCTCTGTGGTGAGCACATACTGTGCATGTGGGTGTGAGAGATAGAGAGAATTTAAGACATATTGAGAAATATTTTATATTTTATTATCTGTAAGCTGTAAATATTATCTGTATTTTTGCTGAAAAGAAGGCATCACCTACACCTAGAATATATAATAAAATGAGGTCTGAAATATTTCTAAGGATTTCATATTGTCTATTTAACCTATTCCACATTATTTCAATGTGGTGATGCTCAGACTCTTTCATAACGTATTTTGGTAAATTAAATAAAATTCTTTATGTTTGGGTTAATCATTAATTCTACCATATTGCTCAGTTCGACAGGTAAAGAATTTCTTGTTCAAAGACTCTAGTGTTGCTCACCTACTGAAGCCCACTCTACTCCGCGAACCCAGTCCTCGTGTCCTTGCAGTGACATAACTTTATTGAGCTTGAATGACAGAGAGAGAGAGAGAGAGAGAGAGAGAGAGAGAGAGAGAGATTCATGTTTGTATGGTTTCCCAAGGATAGAGTTGGTATTATTAGTAGTCACATATGTTTTACTAAAGACAAAATGACTATAATTAGTAGTCACATATATTGGATCTTACCTGTCCATTAAAATGTGTGTACAAATGGACCCTGGAGTCGTCGCCCCCACAGGCCAATATAGGAACTGCAACAAGTGGTGACGGGGTTAGAAGGTTAACAGACCTGCACGCGATTGTGACAGGCTGCATACAATAATGGCTTTGTTTACATTATTTTTATTTATAGAGCAAGCAGGGGATAGAAACGGTGGGGCACATCATCAAACATAGGAGAGGCATGTGAGAGACAGAGGTAAAATGAGGCGAGACACTTCAAAAGCATATTGCATTTTGAATGTGACATTCAGTTACAGGCAATAAAGAAGTGCTGCAAATTGAGATGGATGACATGAGAAGACAGATATGTAGGTCTGCGTGGCAATGGCTGAGGCTTACCCCGGCTGCCTGGCAACAGCACCAGAGAGACATCCATCATGAAACCACAGCCAAATGATATAGTATGGAGGCATTCAGCTGAGGAACACACATACACCGGAATTAGCTGTTAAACTGCACCATGAGTCATCCCGCCGCACAAGAAAATAGAATTCTGTTCATGCTCTGTTGACAAGTGATTCTAAATTTTGGATTCCTTCCTATGACCCTATTGGCTAAGCTCAAGTAAGTGGAGTAAGCTGCTGCGAGTTCCTTTAATACTATCTGTGGGGAACTACTACAAAAAAACTATGTAAAAAAAAAAATGCATGCACAGGGGCTGGCATAGATACAGACATAAATGCACAACAGTACACAGCATATACTTAATATGGGCGATATGTAAGCATTATCGTGATTATCAAGTGTGAAATGTGTACGTTAATTATACATTACCATCCTAATTAATATATTCCGATATATTTAACCTGGCTTCATCACATAAAACGACTTGGTAACGTATAGTTAGAAGTACAAAGTACAAAATTAAGTTAAAAGTACAAAATCAAGTGTGAATTAATGATGGACCACATTCATTTCAACACAAAAAAAGTGTGTTGTCTAAAAATTTATGAAGCTCATTCATCAGCGATCCCTTTATTTTATTACCTTTTCCTGCTTCGATGAGCCACAGTCTGATCGTAGAATCTGATGCCGAGGATGCCAGTAGGATCTTTGAGTCCTCCAGGTAGATGCCATCCACAGCACACACTGGACCAGTATGGCCGGTACACTCCACTGACTTGCTGAACTGGAGACGGAAGCACATGTTTTAGAAAAGTGGCACAACATATGACATCATCTGTTTTTAACATCATATCGCTGGTCAGCCTCATTGTTCACCGGTGTACCTTCCCATCTTGAGCCTCCCATAAAATAAGACGCTTGTCCGAACCTCCAGACACGAGTGGATTTGATGGACCTAGGACAATGTGGAAAAAAAAAAAAAAAAGACTATGGGTAAACGAGCACGAATGAGGGACATTAAAGCCCGCGCACACATGTGCACATAACACGCTGAGATTCAATGAGCTCAAAAACCGGCTGGTCGGATCGATTTAAAAACAGATCCATTTCAAACTGTAACTCTTCGAATCAACCTGGATCATGCAAACGAAGCTCGTAAAGATTTTCTGCCAAGTCTCAGACATAAAGGTGGGTGCTGATGAATATTTTGGGGGTAACCTATTTAGATGGAGGGATCAACGTGGGGCAAGTCATGTAAACCACCGCTGTGCAGTCGCTGGAAAACTAATTGTAAGAGGCAAATTCACGATGTACCGCCCAAAATGTCCACGCACCCCACTCACCACAGCCTTCTCTGTGAACCCACTGGACTGTGTTCACTCTGCCTGTGTGGCCATTCAACACTGAAACGATTCTCCTCTCCTGGAAAACGAAACGGCTGTTAAATTGTTGTATAGAACGGTACGAAATAAATGGACAACGCTGTGGTTCGGATGGCTACACACAAGAAAAGTGACGCCACCGGGCTGTCACACCATTTGCGTAACAACACAGTCGTTTCCACGTTCCTCTCCTACCTGCGGGTCGTAAAGAGCCACCGAGTTACACGTCCCAAAGGCAATGATCCCTCCACGACTCCAGGAGAGTACATTTGGGGTTCTATTTGCGCAACACGCAACATGGCATGTTTGTATCACGGGCGCCGCCATATTGGAAAACTAAAGTTACGGCGCTGCCGTAAATGAGGACGTAGCAGAGCCGTCTTGACACATGTCGTAAAAACTCTTTCTGCAGCAAAATCCGCCTGAATCCGTCTGTTCGTTTGTTGTGTCCCTTTGAAAAACTTCCAAGTCTTCATTTGCATGACGGGGTATTTCAGGGTCTCATCTGTTACAAGGTATCTGTGGAGATTCATTCATTTCCTATTTTGGGGTGATTTTGTGTGTGTGAATTGTTGATAAGCGATGTTTAAAATAAGATAAAGGTACTTTATTAATGCCCAAAGGGAAATTCCAGTGTCGCAGCAGCAATGGCATGACAAAACACGCATAATGTACAAAAACGTGTGTTTTTATACATTTTAAATAACTAAATATATAACTAAATATATATATATATATATATATATATATATATATATATATATATATATATATAATTTAACTTAATGAAAGGTAAATTAGGTTAAAAAGTTTATCACTTATTGTTGGTTTTTTATATATTGCCATTCTATCTATCTATCTATCTATCTATCTATCTATCTATCTATCTATCTATCTATCTATCTATCTATCTATCTATCTATCTATCTATCTATCTATCTATCTATCTATCTATCTGTCTCTCTATTTATCTGTCTATCTATCTATCTATCTATCTGTCTGTCTGTCTGTCTGTCTGTCTGTCTGTCTGTCTGTCTGTCTATCTATCTATCTATCTATCTATCTATCTATCTATCTCGCCGATGAACACACGTGTCATATACAGGACTGTCCAGTAGATGTCCCCCGTCAACAACTTATTTTAGTTAGTTAGATAAGCGTGCTTTATTTAAACAAAAAAAAAAGGGGGGGGGGGGGGGAGAACGATAATTCCAAAGGATATCAAGTAAACATTATTTTGAAGTGTCTGGAAATATAGTCTCAACAATCATCATCATTAAAACACAGTTATACAACACAGTAAGGTACCCAAAAATGAAACAAAATCAAAGTCAATTGAATAAACCGCTTGGAGCTTGACTGACCGCAACGCTGATCGCTTGAATCTGTTGTACTGAAAGTAAGCGTGGGAAGAGGCCGGTTCCCACCCTGTCCGACATGGTGTTGTGTTCAGAACGCTGGAACACTTGCTTTTCAATATCTGCCGCAATCCACTGGTTGCAGCTGAGCAGTCGGACAGGCTGTCATTACCAGCCCTTGACTATGAATTGGGTTGTGCTCCTCTCGTTCTTGTCCCCCCCCGGCGTAGGCCTCAGCGAGCCCAGCTTTTCAGAGAGGCTGGTCAGGGTGAGATGACCTCTCAGTGGAGCATGGAGGAGTCCCCCCCCCCCCCAAAAAAAAAACGGCACGGGGTGAAAGCCGGGAAGTGGACGACCAGCTGCATCGGTCAAAATTCAGAAACGAACGCTGTACGGGGGTTATCTCCCCTGCAGTCTCCCATAACCATATACGCAGGATTTATTTCTTGAAGCGGAATTCAACTTTTGTTTATATTCCATCCTTTCTAAAGCACCATCGCACGTGATGTATGACGGACAAGGGCAGTTGAGTGATGGGAAGGTACTGTGGGCGAGGGGAACATTGGGTATATTTTGAATTTTAGAGACATCATTTCTTAATCTTGTTCTTTAAATCAGACCTTCCCCATTTCTTCTCACAAATGGTGAGAAATGGTGTATTTCCCAGCGGTCTAGTATTGGGATCCTTTGTGGAGTTAAGTATGAAATACTTTTTCAAGGTTATGTGTGAGGTGTCCTTGTTGTTGACATTAGGCAGTAGCATTGAGTGGATCCGCCCATACAATACACCAACATCTACTGCGCACCATCTCTTATAGCCAGTAACTGTGCTGTTCATCAATCAGAGAAGGCACAATCTGTTCTCCAATTCGGCTAATGGATATTATCTGCATAATAAATGGTTCCCTTCATTATCTGAATACAGTTGTGAAAGGTTTAGGGAGCAGAACCTCGCTAATTACTGTGTCCTAGAAAACTGATGCAGTTGTGTGTGATTGTGTGTCCATGTATCTATGCAGGAGCACTCACTGTGTGTGTGTGTGTGTGTGTGTGTGTGTGTGTGTGTGTGTGTGTGTGTGTGTGTGTGTGTGTGCGTGTGCGTGCGTGCGTGTGCGCGGGCCTGTGCGTCTTTCTTTTGCCTCTCAGCTGTCTTTAACCCTCGATGCTGGTGAGGAGGTTCATGTCATTGTCAATTAGATCCATCAGGTTGTTGAGGACCTTGTGTAATGCGGTTGAGCAGGCCCCTGGGGTTGTGAGTGTGGTGGTGAGGATCAATTGCCTGTAAGCCAGGTCCGTATAGTTTGTTAAGAAGGTCCCTGTGAATATTTTGGGAAGGTTGATGAGGTCGTTCAGAAGGTCCGTGTGGTTGTAGGAGGTCTTCTCGTCGGAGCAGGATGGGATTCGGTGGTTCTCGGTGGCTGAGCTGGAGGGGGAGAAGGTCTCCTTGGCTGTGCAGGAGGACTCCAGCAGGCCGGGAAGACTCTTCATTGCTTTTCGTCCGTACCATCAGCATTTTTTTTTTTTTTTTAATCAGTTACACCTTCATTCACACTTTTCTGATGGCAGGGGTGCGTATTTCCCATCGGAGAGCCAGAGCGGTTGTGATTTCGTTTGTTGTCGGTTCGAAGTCAAATAAAACCATTTAATTTAAATTCAATTCAATTGAAACAATACATCCGTATCCAACTTCACATCAATGCACAAGTTCCATAGCATCAGCTCATCAGCACCACTGTTATTTGAATGTCCGTCTATATATAATAAGTGCCTGTGTTCATTTAGGTGGATAGACTCCCATCATAGTAAGCGGTCGATGGGAAGAGAGCGTGGAGGGGTGTGTGTCCACAGTTGTGTAAGAACGGAAACACGAACACAAAACAAAGCTTTGAAAACAAAGATTACCGGGCTTGGTGCTGTCTGTGTGGCACTTTGCTGCTGCCGAGTTTTGTTTACATGCAATTAAATGAGCCCCGTCCCTGAAGGCGTCTGGTTGGCAACAGCTCTAGCAGAATGGCAAATGACAGACGGACAGAGAAATGCTGATGAACTCCACATTAACTTTCGCTTTCTGCAGTCTGAGCGGGCGGTCGATAGGAGCTTGTAGTCATGCTTCAAATACGATAACCGTTCCACAACTTTATTCCAGCCGGTCTTAGAACATTCGGCCCAGAATGTAAGTAATGTAAAAGGGCAATTCTTCAGCGCACTTAATATGCGTCCACCTGGTTTCAAAGTCGGTTGCGGTCGACTCCAGTAGAACCGTGAGCTTTGAACGCATGGTGGGCTCCTCCAGGGTGTTATTCGAGGTGACTCATCAAGCAAAGACCACCTACCGCCAAACGGTGACACATGCCCGTGTCCTTGTCGTCTTCCTCTTCCTCTTCCTCTTACTCACGGGAGCCTTAAGGTCACTGCTCTAGGGTGAGCGAGCGGCTCCAGGCGCAGGTCTCCTCCAAGGCGACGTCTGAGGCAACAAATTGAAGCAAACATTTTGGAAAGTGTTCATCTGTGAAATCAGCCTGGCGGCTTTCAGACTTCAGCCGCTTTTTCGGATGTACTCAAATGTGTAATTTGCGGGATGAAAACACACCGACGGTCGGTTTTAGATGATTGTGCTTTCTAGGGAAACGTGTTTAAAGCTGTCACTAAAACTGAAACTTCTTCTGTTGTTTTAGTGTACCCAGGAAGAAAGAAAGATGCGCTTTCCAAACATCGTAAATCCCACACAATCCCATCTCTAAATCCCCCCCCAGCCCCCAATCTACATTTCCAACCAGGATATGGCTGCGTGTGCTCGTTTTCCCGTCTAACATCGCACAAAATCGTCATCTCTTCATAAGCTTTACATTCGGCTCAGCAATTTCTCTTCAAAGCGCTCTACAGCCAGAGGGAAGGATACTAGAGGAGAAGTAGCGAGAACAGAGAGAGCAAGAAAGAGGAGGGATGGAAAGCCCTCTTTTCTGAAGAGTGTGGAAAGACAGCAGCTGATTGTGCATTGTGCATTGTGTGATTGCCTTGCAATCACACAATGCCTTAGCATCTTTTATTTAAAGAGTAATACCCTCACACAGTGTGGCGGGGCACACACAAAAGGGAGCTCACAGTTGATCAGGTTTTCAGCCAAACTGTCAAGGCCCGATGTGCCCCCCAAAAAAAGAAAAGATTAAAAGGCAGAGAAGCAAATATTGAACACTCCAGAACAAATGGAATCCAGCTCAGCTGCTTCCTAACTCGGGGCCACAAGTCCTGACAATATCAGTGGAGAGAGGGGAACGTTTTGTTTTTTATTTTGCCGGTGTTATGGAGCTTTTGAAAAACAATTTTCAATAACTGTGATAACTGTTTCTTATCGCCGTTGGAACGACACATAATGTTGAGTATTTCGCCTACTGTTATTGTTACGGAAACCTTTTCCTCAAGAAGGGAAGAGTTAGTGCATAGACGAATCTTCGGA
>NC_137193.1:24118457-24153457 GCF_960531495.2 Zeus faber
TCCACCCAGAAAGGGAGCTAAAAAGTAAGCACCTCACCTCATTGGGTTAACATCGCCTGGGACAATGCGGTGACTGGCCTTCCCTCCCTGTGAACAGTGAAAGTCTGGTTCCTTCCTCCATTCGCTCTAGCTCATTTAAAACCTAGACGGTCACTTGTTTACCAAATGGATCGTTCTGCCATAGTCATGGGGGAAGACTGTGATTTAGCATTGAATCTATCAGCAGTTTTTACTGTTATTCTCTCTAGTATCAGTTGTATTAATTATATCTAATCTGCTCACGCTGGAATGCATCAACTATTCAAAAATGTTGTGTCCTATTTTATGTGTTATTGTTTAGTCAAATATACAGTATAAACTTAATTTCCACCAGGGAGCCCATTTATGGAAATGAATTACATAAACTGAGTTGAACAAACACTAAAGCATCCATATTCTAGAGTCTACTGACCCTATCTGTTATGTATGCAGCAGCAAACTTCCAAGAGTGCACACTGCTAGATAGAGGAACCTGGCTCTGTCTCAAGTTCAGCCTGATCTCGTCCTGAGCAGGCCTGAACCAAATATACAGCCCAGCCAGGACAACTACAGGCAGATGAGGACGCGTGCATTAAAATGACGTTGAACATATTACCATTTGCTTTTGAAATGTTTCCCCCTAAAGGCACATGTCTTCTCAACTTCATCTTTTTTTCTGTGGCTGTGCAAGACTATATTCCCATAGCAACAGTGATTTGAAATGCTGAAAGAAAAGCATTGCTGCTAAGTGTTAACTTAATATGGAATATGGAGTTTCTGTTGCTGCCGCTCTGCTACCTCGGTGCCACCAGGGGTACAAGTTGACTGGTACAGTCACTTCCCTGAATGCAAAAGCTTTTCAACTTGCACAGGTCAGAGACTGTATGGAGCGGTTTTGTGTGGCTTTTCTCTCTCACATTTTGTGTGTGTGTGTGTGCGTGTGTGCACTCGTGTTTGCAAGGGTCATTAGATAAATATCAAGGAGCAAATGAAAGAGCAGTGTCAGAGAGAAAAGTGTATGTTTGGGAATACTGCTGTGTTGTGTGTGCTTACTGAGCTTGCAGGTTCCTCTCCCCTCTCCTCCTCTTTTCTCCCCCTTTCTCCTCTCTTTTCCTCACCACCCCCCTTTTCTTCCCTCCTCTCTTATCGCCTTCCCTCCCCTGGTGTCCTGCACTGTGATGTTGATCTCCTCAGGCCTCTGTTATCACCTTCACTCCGACCACAGTGTAATTATTGGCCTGGGAGATTTCCAGCACTTCACTGCGACTGTACGCACGCGCACACACACACACACACACACACACACACACACACACACACACACACACACACACACACACACACACACACACACACACACACAGGTTCATCCACTAAAATGCAGAGTTCCATGCCTCTTTTCATGCCGACCTGTTTTATGGATTCTTCATGTTTATGTGTGCCCCCTTCTGACTGTTGACTTTTTCTGCTCTACGATGCAGCCAACCTGACCTTTTTTTTTTTTTTTTTAAAGGTGGTTGTCTAAATGTATTTCAGCCCTTTTTGTGTGTCTGTTTTTTGTCTGGCTGCATCCTCCACTCCTCCTCCATTATTCTCAAGACAGAAGGAGCCTTTTCTTATTCGAACACAAGCACTTTGTTCAGCTTGTGAATTCACAAATGTGCTTTGCTTCACCTTCCCTTTTCAGCGTTTCCATACTAATGGAGTCTTGTTGTGAGGGGCATGATGAGGGGAATGAATTGCTTCGGTGGTGGCCTGAAATATAATAGGCACCACACCGACAGAGGGGAAGCTAAATAGTTGAGTTGGCTGCTGTATATCCCACCTGTGATGTGGTCAAAAGATGGCTAGTACGTAATTAGGTATAATCTGGTATAATTAGGTATAATCTATAATCTTTTTTCCTTGGAGATCTGATTACTGTTTTTGAGAAGTGATTAGTGAAATCGGTTTTTTTTTTTAATATTAAGGCGTGTTTTCCTTGTATAAACACACCAGGCATGCTTGAACGCAGCCACGGTGGTCTTTATGTTGATGGGGTGAAGGGTCTTGTTTTGAGGCAAAGTCTTGTGGGGAGGGGTAGGCGCTAGGAACTACTACCTGAGACTCTGATCAGGTTCGTTGACATTTAAACGCTTGTGACTACTAGCCTTGTGATTACATAGTTGTGCTGGCTCTGCCATTTTTTTCACAGAGCTAAGCCAGTGGTTTCTTTAAAGATTTTCTGCTATAATTGGGGCTGGAAAATCCGTTCTGTGTCCGAGTTTATTAGCGTCAAGTTTGCCACGCTCGCGGGGGTTCTGTAAAGCTTGCAGTTTTGCCCTGTGAAGTGCAAAAAAGAACTGTGGGAATATTGCTCAAGCTTCAGTGTTCCTTTTACCTACACACTGGATTGAAAACAATTACTCAAACAAAAACCTTAATGGCAGGTTTGAGTTAGTCATTTATTCAGGACTTCACCATTATGTCAGGTAAATACTTCTCAGGGCAAAATTGCACAATTGCTCAATAGGTAAACTCCTTATTTAACAACTGCCAACAATGTCATTACCCTCACTCTTACCCCTTCTCTTTTAAAACATTGGTAATTAAAGTTTATTTAGACACAAGGCTTTGTTTCCAGCTAGCAGCGAAGTGACATGAGGAACGTCCAGCTATAGAAAATAGTATAATTCCCAGACTGAAAGGAATTAATGCCGCCGCAAGCCCTAACACATCTATTTCCTCCAGCAGAATGATGATAATGAAGACTAATGGCTCACTGGCTTGAGGGTGAAACCACATGAGGGTTACAGTGCGCCACAAGTATGCATGTGTGTGCATATACTGTATATTTACATTCACCACCATTCAAATGCACCTCAGCCTCTTGGACAATATAGGCCATGTGTGTTTGTTTTTCTGTGTTCCTGAAGTGCGTGTGCCTCTACACACCCTGGTGAATGGGAATGTTTACACACATAAAGCAGTTAATAAAAGGAATTTTATGCTGGCTGTGTGTGAGGTTTTGCGTGCGGTCCTCTGCGTTTTGTGTTGCGATGCATTCCACCGCTGTGACGTGTTGCCCTATCAGCAGCATTGGGGTCTGAGAGCTGCACAATATCTGATAACAGATTTTCACAGTCCGCTTCAGACCGGCTATTTGAGGTTACCATTTCCACTGCTTCTGCTTCTGTGTGAGGCCACAACCAACAGGGTATTGTGGTGAGAGTTATGCAAGGGCCCATCCACATCCAATCATTAATACTATTAATTTATCATTCGCTCATTATGCATTTGTCTTTATTATCCACAAGGCAGTGCAAATTATGTTTTTATTAATTTTTTTACTATATGCATTCAGAATAACCCTCAAACATATGAATCACAACCCTGACTCATGTTGTTGAGGGACTGACTATCCATAACAAGTCATCATTCAGCTTTGGGTAGCAAGGTGAAGTAATCAGCTGTCGTCAAACAGAGAATGGCTGGAATTCCACTTACCCCCACATCCTTGTTGTCTGGTCAAATGGAGTGCATAGGTCAGGTGCGCCAATTATGGAATTCTTGTTTCCTCTCATGATTATTAGGGGTAGACCCTAGTTTGTCCTTTGTTACAGACGCTCTCAAGATCTAACTGTCTCTCTCTCTCACTCTCTCTCTCTCTCTCACTCACTCACTCACTCACTCACTCACTCACTCACTCTATCTGTCTCTCTCCCTCTGCCTCTTGCTCTCTCTATCTCTACCTCTCTATCTCGAACAGGCACACAAATGTGAAACCTCGCAGTGACCAGCATTTGCCCCTTATTCGTGCTGGGCTGCTCTTCTCACACTTGCTATCAAGGGAGTCATTACAAATTGCTGTTCTTTTTAAGTGGCGATAAAAGGGTCCATCTGAAACGTCAATCCATCGACCTCTCTCCGGCTAATATACTTCCAGACAATTTACCTGTTTGTTGTGTTTGTGAATATGTGTGGCAGACCTGCAGGCCTTGCTTCTCGAAATTGCCTGGCCTGGATGGATCAGTCCCATTCAAAGAATGGAGTTAATGCAAAAGCTATTTTACCCTCTGAAGTCTTACCTAGTAGTCATAAACACTCCAGGCAAAGCTTCCGTCTGACACCAAGAGTTATTGCTGTGGCTTGTAAGGGTTGATAAAGTATTGATTAAAACATTAGTGATGCAGCACCAAAATTAAAATTTGGAGCCAGAGCCAAATTTAATTTCAACACAGGGTCAAATACCTGATACCAAGTACCGGTACAGATACCAATTTACATTTTTTTTGCACATCCATCAAATTTTCTGTAAAAAATAAATAAATAATAATAATAATTAAGGTCCTGCCGCACTAAAAGAAATGCATGCCACCAGGACTACAGCAAAAACTCCAGGTATGCACTGGAAGTTGAGGAACAAGAGAGTAACATGTCTTCTATAAGTTACTTAAGTCCACATCTCTTAACTTGACAGAAAAATTACCTAACTGCACTTTGACCTTGCATTTTGCCAAGTGCCACATGTAACGTTTGTAACTTAAGTTAACTTTCATGACTTAGGAAGTGTAAGAGTTCAGAACTATGCTAGTTCTGAACCCTTTCAGTCTTCTGGAGTCCCTCTGCAATACAGTTCAGCTGCTGCTCACCAGCAAGCGCACCCCTGAGCTGATCTGTGTCTGCTGGGTCCATATTTGGTCAGTTCGCACTGTAAGTGTTCAGAACTAGGACCCAAATGCAGACACTGAGGCGGATACAGGATTCAAAAACTAGTTTAATTCCAAAGGGGGATCAGAACAGAAGAACAGGCGGTCAAAAACGTAGGCCTTGAATTGGATCAAACTTACAAGGAAATCTTGCTTATAGGGAAGCAAATTCAAAGGAATTCCTCAATCAATAGTTGTTAAGCATTACAAACAATCATTGATTAATTGATAACATAAAAACTAGGAAACCAGGCGGGTGGCGCCATGGTGTGTGGGTACCTATGCGGTGTCGTTTTTTTACATTTTTGTGACATGGAGCAAGGAGCATTTCTCCTCATTTCATTTAAAAATGGAGACATTCAAGGAAAGACTCACTGAGGTGGTTTGTGCATACAGGAACTTTTATAACCCGTCTTGGCGCAAGTTAAATATTTTAAATTTTAAGTGTCTTGACAGAATGAGCCGGATATTACATAACAAATCAGGTCTGGTGCAGATATGGACGAGAGGCTAATAAAAGATGGGCTAATATAAGTAATAAACACTACTAAAATTCTTATATATATAATAACAGACAAGAAATAATTTTATATTGTAGAAATATATTTTATTGGAGTATCACCATACAACATTAGAGGGACAGCTCAGATTGGACAGTTTGGTTAAAAAGTGAGAGAGGCCAGATTGAGATGGTTTGGACACGTGTGTAGGAGAGATGAGAGTGACATTGGGAGAAGGATGCTGAGGGTGGAGCTGCCAGGCAAGAGGAAAAGAGGAAGGCCAAAGAGAAGGTTTATGGATGTGCTGAGGGAGGACATGCAGGCGGTTGGTGTAAGGGAGGAAGATGCGCAGAACAGAAGGTATTGGAGGCAGATGATCCGCTGTGGTGACCCCTAACGGGAGCAGCCGTAAGAAGAAGAAGATCACCATAGCAACATGAGGCTTGCTTCGTTTTGCCGTTGTGCCTCTCCCTCGCCCCAGGAGCTGTTTGACCGTGTAGATCGGATGGCCTTCCACGAGACGGGGGGTGGGGGTGGTGGGGGGTTGGGGGGGACAGACAGCAGATGGATGGATGACATTGGTGATGGGAAAGGGACCAATGAACCAGAATGGCAGTTTGTGTGACCACAGGAAGAGAAAGATCCGGGGTAGAAAGCCTAAACCTTCTGCCCAGGACGGAACTTAGGAGCTGGGGTACAGTGGCGGTCCGCCTGCTGCTGGTACATGGAAACAGTGCTCAGAAGGGTGGAGTGGGCTCTTCTCCAGGTCGGGCAACACCGGCGGATGAACTCCTGGGCAGAAGGCACACTAATCTCTTCCTCCTGGTCTGGGTATAGAGGGGGCTGGTAGCTTAGCAGGGCAACTTGGGTAGGGAAATGAAGTGGGCTGATTTAGAGAAGCGGTCAACTACTGTGAGGATGACTGTGTTACCTTCGGAGTGGGGAAAGCCAGTGATGAAGTGTATGGTAGGACCATGGTCTATGGCGGACTGGGTCAGGAACAAACAGATGGTTAGAGGGACCATTACCAGAGCCCCCTCTTTTATGGGGCAGATGAACAAGAAGTGACCAGGCTGGCCACAGTACATGCGGCAATTATTTAGAACCCTCCTCTGTAGCTCAGCAGGGGTCAGACTGCTCCTTCCCTGTTGCATGGGCAACGGAGTAGTACCTTCTAGAAGAGACTTAGGATGGACAGCATAGGAAGGACAAGAGGACGCAGGAATGGGGGAGAATCCAGGGGTGCAGCCAGATTACCTGGCAGAGTGGGAATGGATGTAGCCCATGGGAATGTCTATGTAACTGATTGTCTATGCGGATGTCGAAGGCAACAGCCAAGCCCGGCTACACTACAAACAGCCAGCACAGCAATCCGAGGCCCCACACTCCGGAAGGGAGAAGGGGGTAGTCTATTTCGTTGCCCTGGGGTAGGGTCGCTCATGGACCATGCTGTTCTTGGGTTCCAGGTCTCCTGGAAAGGGGACTGTTTAAGGTATGGGAATCCTGTTTCAAAGTCCGGGCCTTTATTATGTTTAGGTATGGGAACCCTGTGTCAGATTCTGGTAGTTTTATTGTTTATTATTTTTGTTAGGTATGGTAACCCTACAGTGTTGGAGTAGGATTCTCCCTGGGCTCAGTTTGGTGGTGGGGGTATGAGGTGTGGGAGTTGTGTGGTTTAAGCAGCCACACCTGTCTTGAGTCTAGGTAATTGGGCCCGGGATCAGGGTGGCTGTACGACTGTTGTTTATCAGAGCAATCAACGGGTAAATCACCCATCCCAACACAGACAGGGAGAACTGCCACACCACCACACTGCTCAGACCCTGCTGGAGATCGACAAGCCCCCTCCCAGGAGGGAGGAAGCTGACTCGCCGACACGGCAGAGGCCCATGTATCCAGGAGTGTAATGATGTAGGCTATGCGGGAACGGTCAGTAGGGAAAGAGGAACGCTGGAGCTTGATACCCAGGGAGCACTGGAAGAGGAAGGAGCGACCTTCCTGGGTCACCTGTATATCACTCTTTCTCTGGCAACAGGTGTAACTGGATTTTCTGATGAAGTCAGAGGTTGGTCCGATGTAGTAACTGGAACCGAGGTGGGGACTTGACATGACGGGACACTGATGGCCAGGCTCTGAAACTGTTCCACCATGTCTCGAAAAACGTGGTCATGGTGTGCTGCCATCTTCTGGAGTCCCTCGGCAATACGGTTCAGCTGCTGCTCACCAGCGAGCGCACCCCTGAGCTCGTTGGTGTCTGCTGGGTCCATATTTGGTCAGTTCGCACTGTAAGAGTTCAGAACTAGGACCCAAATGCAAAAACGGAGGTGGATGCAGGACTAAAACACCTCAGTTTAATTCCAAAGGGGGATCAGAACAGAAGAACGGGCAGGAAATAAGACAGGCCTGGAATTGGATCAAACTTCAAAGGGAATCCAAACTTGCTAGCAAATACACACTGGCACGGTGATGAACAAACTGCCAGGGAGAGGGACAACACAAACTGACATAGAGGAAAGCAAACTGCAGACTTAAATACCCAAAGACACAGGTGAACACAATGAACTAATTGACAAGTAATTGTGGGCGGCATGGTGGCATAGTTGTTAGCACTATTGCCTCACAGCAAGAAGGTCCTTGGTTTATTTAGCTGTGGTAGCATGTTCTCCCCGTGTTTGTGTGGGTGTCCCCCGGGTGCTTCGGTTTCCTACCACCAACAAACGACATGTATGTTAGGGTTATTACTCCTGTCTGTGCCCCTGACCAAGGCACTGGCAGAGAGCTGGAGTTGGTCACAGGCGCTGTACTGCGGCTGCCCACTGCTCCTAGGGTGGATCAAATGCAGAGAAGTAATTTCCCCCAGAGGGATTATTAAGGTCTAATAAATAAAACAGGTGAAACGAGAACTTGAAAACAAGGGAGACATCTACAGGACAAACCCAAAATAACACACTAACAACACAAAAGCAGATCACAACTGTTCTGGTACTTTGTCAGCTGCTTGGAGAACCATACATGGCCAACAGAAAAGCTTTGATATGCCAAGTAAGACTTATCAGTCTCCCATTACTTTCATGTTTAGCGATCTTGGCCCAGTTAAGTGGTAACCAGTGTGGATCAATATTTATCAATAACTTACTGCAGAATCACATGTAGCATAGACCTCTACCCAGTGACAGCAATTAAGCCGATGATATGATAGTTCTTTCTATAGCAGGTTCTCTGAAACCCTATTATCCCAGGATTCCATCTCATTGTACCCATAAGAACAGCCTGTTGCAAACTGTATTGCACACACACACACACACACACACACACACACACACAGAAAGAGACAGGTATTTGTGATGAATTACTGCACGACTGCACTGAAGTTTTGCACTACATTAGGAAAACAAAACCATATCAATACATCATTGAACTGTGATGTACCAATTGAAACAATTTCATTATCACAGAAAACAGTTATTAGATGAGAAGCAGAGTGAGGTGTAATATAAAATGCAGACATGGAGCAGTTTGACATGGGAAACGCATAAGGAATTCTTTGCCGTTTGCTAGTACTTTTGTTGAAACCACGAAACACAAAAGTCATTTGTGTCATTGTCATTTGTCCTTCTGAGTAAGCAGTACATTGTTTGGACGATTGGTCTTTCGTTTTTCCTCCAACACGAGGGATTAAATAGTCCTCGCCATTGCATACATAATTACGCCACTTCTCACTTCTCAGTAGCATTGTTGTATAGGCCGCTGTCATTGGTCAGCACGCTAATAGAGTGGTGCAGGAATGTGTAGTCCTAAACGGGTTCCCAAAAAATGAGTGAGCATTTTTGAACTTCCAGTCCCCTTGTCCTGTCAGTGGGATTTTCTAATGGGCTTTTGGTTAAATGCCTGATATAAGGTCTGTGGTAAACACAAACCTAAGAGATTTTAACATTTTGTCCTGTCAATTTTTGTCTTGACATAAGCTTTTATTTGTCTTATTTGCTAACAAGTGGCTTGGTGAAACTACAGAGGTTGTCATTAAACGTCATCGCGCCGATTAGTGAAAAACTGAACAAATTTGACTCCAAGTATTCAGGTTGTCATGCTTGACTGCTATGCCACTGTTCGTAAACAAAATGAACGAGATGAGATTTACAGTAAGACGCTTTATGACGTCATCATACTATGTGGAGGTTCTGATTGAGAATGTACATTGGCACTGTGCTCAGTGTGCAGTGTAGACTCTGTAGTGGTTTGACATAACAAACTATGCGTTAACGTGTATATTTATGTCGTTTCTCTTCGGTCCCCATTACTTTGCTGGATAAATGAAAAATATGAAAAAATAAAAGTAGTCCACAGAAACTCGTGACCACGTTGAGTTGAATCCCCTGAAATGTGTGACGGAGTGATGCGTTCAGGATCCATCGAGGCGTCAGAAAAATAGAAGCCGTGCAAAGGAAATTACTCACAGAAATGCCACAATGTTTTTCGTTTTTCATGGAAACGGAAATTATTGAAAATGTAATCCAAAGAAAAAGTCACCACTAAAATTACGTAAATTCGACTACTGTAGTAAATACGTAAACCTACGTAAATACGCCATAATTGATGCACACGAGACCCAACATCACCTTCCGTCGCTGAGACTGCAGATGTACTTACATACAACAAGGTAAGTTATAACAATGACAAGATTAAACAATATGACAAGAAGTAAAAAAATAAACGGTTGTTTTAAAGAAACGTCATGTATAAACAGTTTCCTACAGCTAAACGCAGATTGAAGTGAAAAGACAGAAACTGTTAAGTATTGACAAGTTCTTCCATAATAATTCTAATGACAAATGAATGTTGAAGTTCCATAAATGATGTCTGCATTACAATATAGACAATTAACCTGTTAAACTGAATTTTGTAATTGTAGATCATTAACAGAAAAAATACAATAAAGTAGTAATTACAACTTACGTTTTTATTTTATTTATAAAATGAAATGTATTTATTATTTTTGTTATGCAAAGTAATTACAACATTTGTTTTTGTTATTGTACCAAATGGTAAAAAAAAGCTGAAATACAAGACAGTAAAGAAGCCATTGTCCAAAAAAAGTCACAATATTCAAAAAAAAAAAGTACTATGGACGTAACTCCACAGTGTTTGATGTTTGTAAGTTTAGTAAATTGTGATACAATTCACAGAAACCAAAAAGCTGTAATACGTACCTAAAACTAATAAACGGGACCCTGTGTATAGCTGCCTGCAGCTATATTTATTATAATTATTGTGGTAAAAACATTGGACAATTTGGTAGTGAATGTTGAAAATAGGGCCATTTTAGTGTTTTACAGATATTTCTCGGGACTCGGGACACACAGCCGGGACATCACCATAGTGGTGGTGACATTGAAGTCATGCGACCGAGGTGTAGTTTGTTCATAGCCTAATGTTAGATTTTTTCTTTTAGCGATTGGGATAACGCTTCAAAAATCATAAAAGTGGTGTTCATTTATGAAGATTGTCTTGCAGAACAAAAATGTAAGTATCATGAACTTTTGTTTGCCACAGAGTTTATTCTCTGCAATAATCCAAAATCCAATGGAAAATCCCATTGGCTAACTTCCAGGTTGGCCTACAAAAGTACGTCATCCTTGCACCACTCTTTGGGCTGAATACATTAAGCCTCAATAGCAGAACCTTTGGGCTGTAAAGAACTGTGGTCTTATTAATCCTACTCTGTGTTTTTTCTAGGTTCTTTAGCTGTTTTCTTTTTGTGTCACCACCTGTCTCAAAGTAGTTGTTCATATGGAATAAGAGGACAGATGTATTTGAAACTCTCATTTTCTGATGGGGGTCATTACTGATGTGACATGGAGGAAACCCCATGTGAGCACGGGGAAAACATGCAAACTCTGCATAGAAAGGCCCCTAACCGGGAGATAACACACCGGGCGCGGTGGACCTTCTTGCTGTGAGGCAGCAGTGCAATGCACTTAGCCACGGTGCCACATGAAGACAGACAGACGGACAGTGCAGTAAGTATTCTTCCCAACAAGCTAGCAAGAACATTGCTCACTGTCCCACAGATTCGGCCTGGCTTGTGTGTGTTAATTGCTTTCTTTGAGCGTCTTTGAACTTCTCCCCTCTCAATAATGAGTTATTTTTAGATGAGGTTCAACATGAGGCAACCACGAGGGTGTGAGGGAGAAAGGGAGCACATGAGACCAAGCAACTTGCTTGCTTGGTCTCATGCGCTTGGAAAATGATGCTTGGAAAATGGCTGATGTTATGGATTTGGTCATTTTCTATCACTATTGGTTTTCCTGGTCAACACGCAGTGATCTTTTTATATTTTTCTGTTGGTAATAGTATACAATGCCTTGGGCAGTGGGTCACTTTTGGCTTCTTACTCTGTTTAGTTAGATGTCTTAAAAAATAATTAAGGTTTAGGTGGCCATGCAAGCCCTTTACAATCTTATTGTTTTGGCTGTTATCGCAGTGGCCTATTTTCTATTTTTGCTTTCCTGTCATTTATGTCTTTCTCATCATTGTCTCATTTTTTATCCTCTCTTCATCTAGCCCCCCAACCCCCATTTTCTTGCATTCACTCTCTCAATCTAGTGCAGTGTCCCTGTCTCACCCCATTAATTATGCAGCCTATTTAAACTTTAGCTGGAGGCTACAGGTAGCAGCGAGCGTAAAGCCCAGCATGTCCATTCCTCTCTAGCTTTCCTCCTTTTATTCTTTGTATGCTGTAAAGTGACACGTTATGCCCAACCCTGCACCCCACTCCAAAACACAATAACAGGAACAGCTTATAACTGGCTCACGCACATTTACGACCCCTCTCAGCTATATGAAATTCTGGAATGATGTTATTCTGTCACATTTCTACCTGGAAATGTTCGGGGCTAGAACCCATGTCTGTTACTAGTTCTGATAAGATCTAGTTGTGAAGTGGAAGTTTCCACAGTTAGTCAGTGTTTTAGAGATAATTTATATACAAATATTTTTGTAAAATGTAGTACAGTATATACAATGCAGTGAACACAGCAATAATCCTTAGGCCGGAAACAACTGTCCAATCCTCCTATTTTTCCTGTATACAGGCCAAGCCTGCTTCCTGTACTGTTAGTTGTGGTTTCTAAAACTTCCTCTTGAGTGTAATTATCTCCATCCACCATGCCGCTACCCAGGCCCCCCCCTAGTCTTGCAGTCAGTGAGCCAAGCCCAATATCCAAGCGAAAGCACGCTAATTACAAAGCTTAAGTACATATTTACTTAAAATTTGAGACACAGTCACAATATTTATGCGCAGTGTCCTAGTTATGCACTGGCGCTAATAACGGATGGGGGGAGACAGGTCCTGATCCAGACCTGATCTAAGGTCTCCTATAGCCTCCTCTCCTCTCCTCCCGTGACTGTGCCGCGACTCTGCTGTGTGCGCACGAAGCAGACACTTTCACTTTCGTAGCGTCAGACTAAGTGTTGATAATATGCTGAGTATTGCACAAACTACATTTAGTTTTTCATTTGTTGAACGTTGGCGCTGATACACGAAAATGAACTCAACATTTTTATTTTGGTTTTATTTATATTATAAACAAACAAACAACAAAACCAAAAAAATGGCGGTGGGCAGGTTATGTAATCGGTGTAGGCCCTGTAAGACTGGTAACACCGATAACCGCGGCTACCCTATTACACAGCTTATTGTTATGCAATAAATGCAGCTTTTTAATTCATCCTCTTCTTGTGATCACTTTGTTGTAAGTCTTGAATATACAGAGTAAACAAAAATTTGAATGGAAATATAAATGGCAGACTGGCTGCTGCGGCATCTCACTGAAGCCGACCGCGCCAATATGCCATCCCGTGCGCCTCGTCTGTTTAGGGCTCTTTCTGTGCGTACCACCATGCCTGAAAAAGATTCTAGGGGAAACACTGAGTTTCGTTAGTTCCTTTATTTTGTTCCGACAAAAGTTTTGTCCTAATATATTTCTGTCACTACATGACTTGGATTTTGTGCCTCGTGTTTTTTTGATTGAACTGTGCAGTGACCATTGA
Organism: Zeus faber; assembly: GCF_960531495.2. Lineage (NCBI taxonomy): Eukaryota > Metazoa > Chordata > Actinopteri > Zeiformes > Zeidae > Zeus > Zeus faber. Next base: position 24,131,713 of record NC_137193.1, read on the forward strand.
TGATTGGGGTTTGAAATGACATGTTGTGTTACATCAATTTGCCATCTGTCGCTGCATGTGTTATTTTCCCGTTCGTGCCGAGGCTTTAATCCCACAACAAGCACCCGCTTTTTTTCTCCCAGAGCATTCCATACTCTTTTAAGCACGATGCGGGCGACAGTGTCCTGAGTGTGGGGACGGCGCGTGGAAGTCGTGCTCCTGACCTGACTCTTTATGGGTTGACACAGACACCACCAAATCCTTCACACACCCCCCCCCCCCCCACACACACACACTATCAAGGTGCCTTTTATTAGGTTTGGGTCACACTCTCATCTCCTATAAATACAAACGTACAAAAGTGTTCAAAGTGTGCCTGTTGTCCGAAGAAATGAAAGCGTCTTTTTGAGTAACAGCCAACAGGGCGTTTTTCAACATGGCAACATGAGAATTTGAATGCGAGAGTTAAATGGTGAGGATAACATACAATCGGTATTCAGTCCTGTGGCTGCAGTCTGACTTCCTTTCCATGTGTTTGGATTGGATCCCTGTGTTTTGACTAACATTCAGAGGAATGGGTTTTGACAGGGGGTAGAGGGGGCACTCTTTAGACAGAGCCTTTCAGAAAACAGGGCCACTTATACCACTGAAAGACATAGGAGTGTCAAGTAGTAAAAACATGTTCCACCCCCCCCCCCCCATGCGTGTGAGAGAGAGAGTTGCTGTCAAAGAGGAAGCATGTGACAAGACACATTCCGAGGTGCACTCTGTTGGCAGGGGGTGCAGAATTCCTTTACAGGGGTTGTGTATCTCCACTGTCTCCGGTGTCAGTCTGTGTGTGCGTGTGTGTGTGTGTGTGTGTGTGTGTGTGTGTGTGTGCGCGTGTGCGCGTGCACGCGCGCCTGTCTGTCTTGTGTCTCTCCATTATCTTTACAGGAGAATCTCCACTGAGGTCAAAGTTTCAGTGTGTGAGACGCCCACCATGTTGGCTGGTATTCATGAGCCTTTCCCCCTCCGGCTCTGAGCTTCACCTCGCTGTTCTCTCAGCCTCCATCAATGAATCACCCTGCTTCCCCCTTGACCACTCTGCGATTTAACGTTTGGCACAACACACATTCTTGATTTATTGATGCAATCATTCACTTTAAACTTCTCTTCTTCTTATGTTAACGGCAACGTCTCCAAAACCACATTCTCAGATGTTTTTTTTCTTCTGCACCTGACATCTGATCATCCCATCTTCGCTGTGAAGAATTTTCAAAGGTTGAAAATTATTACACGGTCAAATTCCCTGCGGTAGCTCATGCAATATTTTAGGTTGCTGTCAAGTTCATATACAGGCAGAGAATAAATAGGGGTTTTGTCATTTAGCATCAGTAAACAACTTGGTTGAAATGCGCATTTGTTTTCCTTTTCGCTTTTACTGCCCTATTTACCCCTTCTTATTTTAAAATCAAGCTATTGTTTTGGCATGTGTGTGAACTCAGGTGTCTAGCTGGCAGGCATTGCAAGCCTGACACTCCTCAGCAAAACATGTTAACACTGTGGGAAGGTGTCATGGAGTGCTGCTATGTGCCACTTTCACTCACTGTTCACCACACAATATTATTTGTCCATTATTTTTAATAATGCGTCATGCAGCCTGATGGAATTTGTGGAGGCTGACTTAGCAGGCAGTAAGACTTACTGTCTGTTGTGATGAGTTCATATAATTACCTAGCCATCAAACACTGCAAAGTGTGGAGACAAACTGAAGGAGGCCAGTAGCCAAAAGGCTGGCTCGGTGTGCTCCCATTATGAAGCAGGTCCTGACACAACGTTTTTTTATGTTACTGTGCCATTGCACCCTTGAAAAACGACTTGTGGCTAAAGTCTATGTTTGAATAATGACCGCTCGGGCTGAATGATTAATCAAATCAAACCGACATCGCAATGTAATCGAACACAATTTCCAAATCGCAAAGGCTGTGATCAGAAAAAAAACGAAAATAAGTGTTATGGTTTTTTTGTTTCAAAATCTTACCAATAGGGCTGTCCAGGGCCGGCTCTTCCTATAGGCGAGATAGGGGGCCGCCTAGCACGGCATCCCGAGGGAGGGGGCGTGGAGAGGGAGCGATCGGGTCGCAATTTCCTCACCTGTGTCCCTCTCCAATGGTACCGAATGATGCGCGTGTCAGGGATGGGGTGCCCGCAATCAGTGAACCAGAACAGTGTGTTTTTATTTTATTTTATGTCTCCTTATGGAACGAAACAAGTGCATATGGAACAAAATCATCCGTAATGGGGACACTTTCTCCATGACTCTCTTGAGTCTTGTGACTCTTTATATGTTGACCGTATCCAACAGTGGTGTTGGTCATACTATAGAATGATTTATTGCTTGTGTTTAGTGAATAATACAGACGATAAGGAACTTGAAATGAAATTGCATACTGAATCACAATCACAATATTGGTCTAAAAATTCGCAATTCGATTATTTTCAAAAATCGTTCAGCTCCAATGAGGTGGTAGGGCAAATTTGCTCTCAACCTACAGCACAGAATTGCTGTGATTAGGCAATTTCCCATTGTGTATAATGGAGGTTTACAAATATATTAAAAAGTCGCTTACTTAATGAGCATATGTGACATATTTCCCCATCATGGCACCAGCACTGTACCTTCAAAAAGTCAAATGAACTGGTACTTGATTAACAAGGTGTTGCTTATCGAGGCTGTTTAACAAAGCCGACGATGATTGTGATGACAAGAGGATGCAGGCTCAAATTGTCTTGATTGGTTTGGGCTGGACACCATTTGTGGTTTTGTCTGAATACAACTGGGTAATGGGCCTAGAGGTGGCGGACCCCCATTGAGTCGGCATTGATTTACACTCTCAGCCTGGGCCCCCGAGGGGTGCTTGGCACTGACTCATCAAGCTTAACTGTCAGCCAAGGAGATCCTTACTGTGATAAGCGAAGAGCGGAATGAAGAGTACAATAGAGCCTTATTGGGAACTACAGTCTGTGTCCTTTTCAAGTGCTTTCATATCAAATTTTCTCTATACAAAAAAATACAGAGGGATTATCAAAGTCTGGAGTCAGGTAACAAGAACAAAGCTGAGACAGTGCTTTGGGCAACAGCCTATGTGGTTCAAAATGTTCAAAGGGAATTATATGATTTGTTACTTGCCTTCAAGTCTTCTAACTCTTGACTGTGTATGATTTCACAAGGTGAAACTGATCTGGATTTCTAAACTGTATGTTCCTGATTACTTTTTTGAAATGTACTTATATTAAATACTTTTTCATTATAAGTATGTCCATTTAGTTGTTAATTAATTGTGACTGTAGACCTGATTATTTGCACAGACGCTTTCTCAATGTGATTCCTCTCATTCAGACACTAATTTTATTTGTATTGGTATTTGGTATTTCTGGTATTGATTTTCTTTTCCTAGTAATCATAGGTGTAATGCAATTTCATGAAAAAGTATTCTGTAACTGTGTTGGATTATCTTATTTGATCCAGTAAAGGAATTATGGCACTAGTATCCATGCAAGAGGTTTCTTTCAGGCAGCCCTGGAAAGCCCTACGCCAGGGGTTCCCAACCTTTTACGACTCGCAGCCCACTTGAAAATCTCGAAAAGTGTTCGCACCCACATCCGACCAGAAGTAATACGGGAGCCAAACAGTGCGTTCTCAGAGGACGTATATTTTAAAAATCATATGCATTCTCATACATACAGTGCAGTAGTGGTAAAACAAAAAAGAGGTGGGTTAAAAATAACCATATATCTATTGAACTCTCGCTTAACGTTCCTAATGTAAAACTAACAATAACAGGAGCACATTAATATTAACTCACCTAATGAGAAGGCTGATGTTGCATGGTAGACACCGAGTGCTTGATTGTCTGGCTTAAGGGATGACAGTCTCGGGAGAGAGTCACAGACTCAGAGCCTTGGCTATGAGTCGAGCAACCCAATAGGATGCTTCCACTGCCTTTGTGTTCTCGGTGCCCATACATGACGCTTCGATGACTTTCTTCTTGCCTTGAAACTCCTCGAGTTTTTTATCGAAGAATTCAAGCGGCTTGGACATGTCCTGTTGGTGTTTTGTCTCGAGATGACGGAGCAGTTTACATGGCTTCAGAGCTTCGTTTGATAAAATCTGGGAACACACCACGCAGTGTCTTCCGGTTTGTCTTCCGTGCCTTTTTTTTTTTTACATTTAAAATAGTTTTTGTAATTAATATTTATTATTATTATTTTTTCAATAAAATCTGTGTTTTGCCCATGATCTGGCGGCCCACTTGCAATACCCTCGCGGCCCAGATGTATGGAATATGTATGGAATTGATGCCCTAGACCTTTCTCTGTATGATGCCAGCAGCAAAATATGAAGCCATTTAACACCACACACCTAGCTGTAATATATGTAATGTATCCCATTTCAATGATGGTCTGGCTCCCTTGATCACGTTTCCTCACCAAATTAAACAACCTGCAAATCACCGCAGGAGAACCTTGAGAGAAAAACATATAACAAAAAATTGTAAAATCATCCATGCAGCGACTTGAAACAAAGGGCCCAGTATAGCCCAGGGAAACTCTGAACTGCTTACAGTGTACATTCGTGGGAGATGATCTGCATTGCTGCGTTGTCTGGGTTGGAGATGTCTTTGATATAACCTCTTGGATGTTTTATGAAAACTTTTACCAGGTCGAAGATTACTGTGCTGTTAGCCTCGCTGCCTTACTGTGTTGGTTCAAATAGAATAACTGTTCAATGCCTCAAGAGAACAAGAAAGATGAAAAAGAAACTGGGTTTTAAATAATATCAGAAGTTTTTAATTCCCTTTACTTTTTTTATTAATATTAAAAATAGTGTTCTGTCATTAGAAAATTGGTCGTGCTTGCTGCCTTGTTATCAGCTGGTGTGAATTCCTTCAGAATGTGGGACGCATTCTCTCTAAAATTAACAAATGTGTAACACTATTTGGCAGCTTGCTATTCATGAGGGGTGGTGAGATTCTGAAAACCATTTTTTGTCCAGCTCAATCATGCTATTTGAGACCAGTGAGCATATGCATGTCCTGTCCTGTTTAGTCACTCCTGCTACCCAGGAGAGCAGTAGACTCATCTGTATTCAGCTGTCTGCAGGTGCCCACCACTCCAGGTACATTGCCATCGTTAACACCCACTTATCAGAAGACACAGGTTGATCTTTTTTCTCTGGTATTAAAAGCTGCATTATTTAAAAAGTGGTAGGTATTGTAAGTACTATATTACACAAAACAGCGACAAAACGCCGCTTTCCAAGATGTTAGAAGAGTTTGGTAGTGCTAGATGGTGGCTTTAGCTGAATCCATCTGACACATTTTTTATGTATTGTTTTTATATGTATCTAACACAAATAATCTGAGTCATGGCATCCTGCTGACAGGAAGTGGATTTATCCGGCAAAATAAATCGGAGGGAATTTTCCAGCTGCTATGAAATTAGGCCCGATTCATTGCAATATTACATTATTCTCTTCCTTTACATACCTCCCTGGATCAGTTTGCATTGTAGCATCTTGAGTATTAGCTGGAAGAAATTAGATTATATCTTTCCATTGCCTTCTCCCCACCAGAAAGGCTTAAGGCTTTGTGAGAATAGCAAGGTTGGCGAACCACAATCGGGAGCTTGTCTCAAGGTTTAGCACCATTACACAGAAATCAATCCGCTCTCCCTGCCTTGTGGTTTCAAGTCTCCGTCATGGTTAACAAAGCAAATATGGATCGACTCCCATGTTGTAGTTATCTAACCCGCGGCTTGTTCCTGACATCGCTCTTTCTAAAAGTGATCAAGATTTGATCAGACTTTTGTCTGTATTTGTTGTCATGGATTGTGTGGATTTGGGAGCTATGATGTATAAAAGCTATGAGTTGAATTCAGACCCATAATGTCACAGGTACGCTTGTTGCGCCTCGGGCTTCCGAAACAGTGGGTCACCGCAAGGTGATTTTCTCTCGGGCTACAGCCTCGTTGCCTTTCTTAGGTTTCCTGACATTTCCCCCTCTTTTCACCTGTCCTCCTACTCTCCCCTATTCTCCCTCTCCCTCTCTTCTCTCTAATTCTTGCTCTTTCTGCTGTAGAAAGCATATATTATGTCCTTGTCTATTCTCCAGTCTATCTCTCCATAATAATTTTCTCCCAGGGTTACCACCCTCTCTGCTGCTGGTTTGAACTGGGTGTTCTGATATGATACCATCCTATCATATGACTCACCAGCAAGGTGCTTAGTTTAGTTCGTTGTTGGCCAACCTGCAGTCCGAGAGCTACAAGCGGCTGCTAAAACCCTGCGGTGCAGCCCGTCAACAGATAATGAAGAAATCAAGATGGATTCAAAGTTAATTCATAAGTGATATTTTATTTTTATGAAGTCTGTTATGATGTTCTTTTATTTGAATGGTCAAAAAAGCTTAAATATTAAACTTTTTTGTACCATTTTGGAATACTTAGCGCTAGTATTACTTTGCACCAGCAGTTGCTTTGTGGCCCAAATATAAGGAACACACGTGGCCTGTGGCTGAAAACCAGTCTGGTCACCACTGGTTTGGCCTCTGCTAAGAACTCACCACAACATCTAGGATGTTGTGCTCTTTGAGAATCCAAATTGTGCCCTTGAACCTTTATACACGCACTTTGCACATCACTCAAGTGGGTGACATTTTTGAGCAGTGATTGATGCAAACAAGAGTACCACAGTTTGTCATGTCATAAGCTGCAAGTGAGCCAGGTCAGACTGACTGTGGAGCTTTGCGTGCCGCATGCTCAGCAGGCCACTTAAAGCTTGATAGATTTCCCATTACCTTCAGTCTGGATGGAGCACCGGGCACCAGGCCTTTCCTGATATGCGTTTGGATTTCACTTCCCTTTATTGAGGATACACCTTACCATGCTGAAGTCCATGCATGGCAGGCCAAACTCCTGCCAATTCCAAGAGATTAATGTTTGACTAAATGTGAAACACTTACAAAAATGTAATCAGGAAAACCAAAGGCATATTTTCAGCTATTCATTTTGAAATCAGCCATTTGGCTCTGGAGAGGCGAAGAACATTTGAACTGAGGCAGAGAACCATGGATCAATGCAAATTTGTAATTGCAGGCAGTAAGCGAGGTTATACGTATTTATCATTTGCTTGATGTTAAATGTTCCAATGGAAAATATGAGACGGTTTTATTGTGTTGTACTGTGTGCCAACCATTCAGCCCCTGTTTGTTGTGTCTTTGCCTGCCGGAGTCCACATGTGTTGATCAAGCTAATTTTCACTATAATTGTTATAACAGGGTGCACACCGCCATCGAGAATGGTAGCATTAAGTAAATGGATGCTTGAGGACCTTGGAAAACTCCATAATATATTTAAAAAAATAATTCTTGCAGCCGCAATGTAGGATTTACAATTTGTTGCATTGAAAGAACCAACGCCTTTCTGTTATTTTTTAATTTTGTCTATATTTAATGTATTTTAAGTGCTTTTTCATCATTCCTTATTTACTATCAAAACATAATTGTTATTTATTTAGAATTTGAGTGGCGCGACCAACCTGACGTAGAGTTTAAATGCAGTGAACAATGTTTGACAGTACACTCTGCCGCAGCACCAGCCGTCATGTCACGATGTGGCAGAAAATTGCTCTGGTCAACGGCGAAGCTAGTGTGTGACACCGTGCAACGTTATGATTCACTCACGGAGCCAAGCGCAGCCATTTCAGTTGACTACTCAAGGTTTATCGGACCGCCTCAGCTATAATGGCAATGTCACTGTCAACTAGCCCGGTTTCTACAGCAGAGAGGATGTGACAGTTTGGTTCGCAAATCAGTTCAGTCCATCTGCCGTTTTGCTCACTCAGTACGGCCTCAACTGCATTGTAAGGCCCCGTGGCAATGCAAAAATGTACTAATTGTACCCTATAATCTCAAGGAATTAAAGATCAACCAGCTTGGTATATAGAAGCGGGTTATAAATAATAGAGAAAGTTACCATCTACTGCTCTGTCTTTTCCTGAGATGATTACAAAGGCAGAGAGGTAATACTGTCAGAGCATGGCAAGCCTCTTAAAGGTGGAGGTCCCACGGGTGGGGTGGTCGGGGGCAGCCTTGTGTGTGTTTTCACCTCATATTTTGATCCCCTGTGCTGTACATTCACTGCAACATCTCCCCAGGCAGAATGGAGAGGGGTCAGGTTAATCGTAATGCCCGCTAGAAAGAATTTTACTTTGGTGTTGTGTTCAGGAAACATCACTCCTCCCCTTGGTTGACCCCCACTCACTGTCTTTCTCTTTCTCTTTCTCCTTTCTCTTTTTCGTTAACCTCCGCCCACCTCATACCCTGAGAATCACACACGCAGGAAATAATGAAAAGGGGTATTGTGTTCAGCTGAATGCAAGCTGTGTGTGTGTGTGTGTGTGTGTGTGTGTGTGTGTGTGTGTGTGTGTGTGTGTGTGTGTGTGTGTGTGTGTGTGTGTGTGTGTGTGTGTGTGTGTGTGTGTGTGTGTGTGTGTGTGTGTGTGTGTGTGTGTGTGTGTGTGTGTGTGTGCGCGCGCGAGTGTGTGTGTGTGTGTGTCCTTGTGCACGTGTCTCAGTTTGATTTCAATGCAGTTTTTGGTTGTGTCTGAGTGTATGCCAAGATGTGTGTGTGTGTGTGTGTGTGTGTGTGTGTGTGTGTGTGTGTTGTTGTGGTTCACTGTGCTAAATCTGTGCAACCTTTTGTGTATGCTAGTGCAGTGTGTGTGCTACAGCTGTCAGATAAGTCCAGAGAGATTTAACTGGCTACTTATTTACTAACCTCATCCATGCCAACCGCCTTAAAAGAGGAAGTCCTCAACATACTGTACACACACACAATGCTATGTGATGGCATCACTGAACGTAATATACATTTCCATTTCCATTAAGAGTCGTTTGGATGCGGGTCCCAGTGGCTATATCATTAAAGGATATAGCCAAAGGGACCCGCATCCAAAATCCAAATTTTTATTCCATAATGTAGATTCTGGAAGAAGAAAAATGGGACAAAACATGCTAAATGCTTCTCTTGAATAGCGTGCCATATCCTAACAGCAGCAGAACACCACAACACAGTGTCCAACTCCATCCTAGCTGCTTCATGCCACCAATATGTGTCCTCTGCCAGTGTGTAAGGGAAGGCAGAGTTGAGAGAAATGTTCACTGAGGCGATTATACCGTGGTGCTCACTAAGTTTGACATGCTTCTAACATGCTCACTTTGTGAGTCCAGAATGGAAATAAAAGCTGGCACAAAGCTTCCGCAGTTTGAACACAGCCCGAGCCTTCGTATTCTCACGGTTGTCAGTATGTGCACTCAGCAGCACCAAATCAGTTTTCTACTACTGTGGATTTGGCTTTTCCAGAGTCTGTAGCTATGAAAGGGTTGTGGTGATGTCAAAATCTCAAAATCTTTAAATTCGTTTTTTGTTGTGAAGTCTTTTGCAGGCTGAACTTGTATCGCTTTAAGCAAAGTTGCAGAGTTCAACAAAAGGTCTTTGTTCAGCGCAAACAAACTCAGAACATCTCAGATGTCCATTCTGTTCCTGTTTCCTGCTGTTGTGTTTGAATGGTTGTTCATACCAACCAGGATGATTCTAAAGTTCCCTTGCCCCATCTATATATTCAAATGTCAGCCCTAATTTCCGAGACAAAGCTTGAAGGCCAAACCATGCCCTTTTCACTGCCAACTCCAGTGAGGTACAGTCTGACAAAGTCCAAAGCCCACTTTGCTGCAAGCCTCCAACGTTTTCCGGATACACTTCATATCTGCAGGCTTAATGTTTCTACCATCCCGTCTAGTACTAGACACTGCAGACACCCTTTTCTTTTTTTTTTGTTGAAGTCCAATCATTTGTGAAATATGTTTACATTACATAATGTCTATGTAGTGTTTGTGTTTACGCACATGTTAATTTACCTTCTGCCAAGCATTTGTTCACAGCAGCCACCGTGAGGTTGACATGGCAATACAGGCAGAACATGTAGCAACATGAGCTCGATCAATATCCTGCTCTTCACAGGCGTGGCCTTGGCCTTAGACAATTCTTTGCAACCAAAATGCAGAAAATAACTGGCAAAACTGGTCTAAAGTATCAACACAATCCAAAAGCTGCACATGGCTTGAAGCTGATTGGATCTGTCCAATAATCTCTCCTCTGATTAGTGGAACTGTGGTAGATAGTAATCGAGCTTCTGATTGGGTGAGTGTGACATCACTCATTGTGACATCAAAGATACGCTGTTTTCCAAAAGCGAAGACTTTCCGATAAGATAAACATCCCATGTGATTTCACCAGGAAGTAAATGACACAGAGAAGCGACGCATATCATTGCCGGCAGCAACACATAAGGTTTTAAAGACAGGTTAATTATTTGTTGAGTTTAATTCTTTAGGTGACAGACCATTCAATTACAGAAATAAAAGGACAAAAATCGTGCAACAAAAAAAACGATTGCTGATATAATCGTCCAATCGCTCAAGCCTACTAATAATTTCTATACACATATGGCACTTTAAAAAGCTGATGCTTTTGTCCAAAGTGACTTACTTATCTTATTTATACACCGATATAGGTTGCCATGCAAGGCTCATTGGGATAGTTAAGGGTTAAGTCTCTTGCTCAAGGACACTTCAGCAGGCTACCAAGAGGAGCCAGGGGTCAAACCTGCAATCTTGCGATCACTAGACGACCCACTCTTCCTCCTGAGCCACTGTCCCCTTATATACTGTATATAAACCTGTATATGCTTCCTCTGCTCCCTCTCCGCTGGCAGGTCTTATTTTCTAATGGTCACAGCAGGTTTTGAAACGATTGAAACCCCCTGAAACCGTCCGTTAAGACTGCTGTGAACCATCTGTGTAGAATCTTTACCAAAAGACGTCTTTTGCTGCCAAAGTACAGCACTACAGCATGTTTAGTACCATCAGATGGTCCACATTGTCAGTCTCTCTTCCGCTCCCTCACTTTGTGTTTGTGTGTGTGTGTGTGTGTGTGTGTGTGTGTGTGTGTGTGTGTGTGTGTGTGTGTGTGTGTGTGTGTGTGTGTGTGTGTGCGTGTGTGTGTGTGCGTCTGTGTGTCTGTGTGTCTGTGTGTCTGTCTGTGTGTCTGTGTCTGTGTGTGCAATTACAGATTATCTGACTCAGTCAGCGACTATTATTTCACCGGTCAAGTCAAAAACAGCGGTATAAACAAAGAAAATAGTGCAAACAGCCAAATGCTATGACATCATGATGATGGTAGACTACTTCAGTTGGAGTGGATGTCTCAATAAAACTTCACGTTGGTAAAAAAAGGACCTGGATTTAATTATATTAATACTATATATTTAAAAAAAAAGTGAACCTATGATGGAAATAAGTGTGAGCAGCAGATCTATTCAGTCTTTCTGCTAAAAATAGTTCTAGTCTGTTAGAAACAGTCTTTATTTATCACGCAACACACCACACTACAACACATGCTTGCACACACACACACATGCACATGCTTTGATGGTGGCCGGTGAAATGGCTCCTCTGCTTTTGACCCATCCTTGGCTTGTCCTTCCTCCGGGGGCACAGCCAGGAGCAGTGGGCATCATACGTGGACGCGCCCGGGGACCAGATGATAAATGTCCATCGCTGGTCAGACGATGATGTGTGCATGTTTTTAGTTAGGGTCCTTACTGACGTGAGGTGGAGGAAACCCCATGTGAGCACGGGGAGAACATGCAAACTCCACACAGAAAGGCTCCTATTTGGGAGATATCCCACCTGGAGCACGGTGCCAACAGCGCCCCAGGCGGGAATCGAACCCAGGACCTTCTTGCTGTGAGGCACCTTCTTGCTGTGAGGCAAGTGTTAACTTTCTCTCATGTGTAAGTGTGCTTGCAATTAACAGCTGTGTGTGTGTGTGTGTGTGTGTGTGTGTGTGTGTGTGTGTGTGTGTGTGTGTGTGTGTGTGTGTGTGTGTGTGTGTGTGTGTGTGTGTGTGTGTGTGTGTGTGTGTGTGTGTGTGTGTGTGTGTGTGTGTGTGTGTGTGTGTGTGTGTACAGAAGCACAGCATACTGTGGATTAAACATGATACTGTGTTAACTCCGTTAAGTGGCAGATGTTGGCCCCTCTTCTACTACTTTTTCTTCGGGCTGCTCCCGTTAGTGGTCGCCACAGCGGATCATCTGCCTCCAATACCTTCTGTTCTGCGCATCTTCCTCCCTTACACCAACCGCCTGCATGTCCTCCCTCAGCACATCCATAATCCTTCTCTTTGGCCTTCCTCTTTTCCTCTTGTCTGGCAGCTCCATCCTCAGCCTCCTTCTCCCAATGTCACTCTCATCTCTCCTACACACGTGTCCAAACCATCTCAATCTGGCCTCTCTCACTTTTCCACCAAACTGTCCAACCTGAGCTGTCCCTCTAATGTACTCATTCTTAATCCTGTCCATCCTTGTCACTCCCAATGAAAAGTGCCACCGCCTCTAAACCGTACAACATGGCTGGTCTCACTACCGTCCTGTAGACCTTCCCCTTCTACTTCTACCAAACTAAATTCTGGCAAATGTACAGAAAGGACACTACATTGTTTTTTATAAACTGTAGGAGTATTTAGTGCTATCTTAAATAAAAATATTTTTCTTTTAATTGTTGGCAGCATGGCAGTTTGCAAGTTCTCCCTGTGTTTGCGTGGGTTTCCTTTTACCTGATACCATCCACATGATACCACATTACAATGTCTGCTTCGTTGTTCTGATACAGTGGGCCAAAAAACCTGCTCTTCGTCAGCCATCAGCTCCGTCACTCTCCCTATTGTGTCTACGGGGTTCTGAATGAGCATGAGATGAGTGCAAGCCTGCATTTTCTGTATAAGGGTGTGATTTATTGTTTGAGAATAGTGCTGCTGGTGCGATACATTTCCCTTCTCCTTTTATTGAACGACTGCATTAAGTGTCCGGAAAATCGCCCTCATTCCTTTTAAGCCAATTTGTGTGATATTGTGGTATCTGCTGCTGTTTCAACATTTAGACCTAAGTGAAACAGGAGGACATTTTCACTTGAGTGAGTTGTTGTCGGGGCTGGTGACGTTGCACATAGTTTTTACAGTATGCCCAAAGGACACAGCTTAAACAGGACAAACTGCTAATGTATCATACTGTAATGTACTACAGCCAGAGGCTCTGGGGACACACTGGCATCACTGACTGCACACAGGACTATCAGAGGTTGGAGAAAAGGGTCGAAAAGGGAAAATGCACAGGAAACTCTACTGCTAGAGCAGAGGCATAGATGGGTATACAGGGGTATATGTATACAGGGATAGAGGTGAACAGGAATAGAGGGATACACAGATAGAGGTATACAGGGATAGTGCTACACAGGGACAGAGTCATACAGGTATAGAGGTGCTCAGGGACAGGGTTACGACCATGTCTAGGGGGACTCAAATGCACGACAAAGAGGCAGCTGGCAGACGAGGGTTCAACAACGGAGTTTTATTGGAAGTCACTGGGTGTGGGGGATTGGACGAGATCCGGTCGGGCTGGATCGAGTCTACTGGTCCTGGGAGGCGGGACTACCGAACGGGATGTGGCAGAACAGGGAGCCAGGCTTGACGAGGTGAGACAGGAACGTCTTGGACGTGGAAGGGAGAACGCCAGGGTTAGAACAATGAACTGAATCAACGAATACTCCAAAATATGGAGGAGCCCACGAGCGGTACAAACTAGGTTAGAGAAGGTGACGATCTGGCGATGAGTGGATGGAGGGCCGGGGAATAAATACATCGGGCTTGATGGAATGATGGACCTCAGGTGTGTGGGCTGCCACAGGAGGAAGGAGTGGCACAGGGGACCAGGAAGGGGTTTAGCGCCTGGCGACCTGTCCATGATAAATTACAAACAGACAGACATAGACTGCTCCTAGTAGGCTCGGAGGCTGTGGGTGTGACAGACAGGTATACACTAGGGTATATCCCAGGAAATTCCTGGAAATGCCCATCCAAACCATTTCCCGTTTCTGGGGAAATATAATAATGGTAAAACTGGATTGTTTTGTTGTTATATTTTATGTTATACTGTATATATTTTTTTACGTTTAGAACATATTGGAATTGGCCTACAGTATATTTAGAAAATATGTAGGCAAATCAAGTTTACTTTCTTAAAACATATGCATTGCATATGTTTTAAGACATGTTTTTAAGTTTATGCAACAGCTGTGTGGGCACTGCATGTGCTGGTGGCACACAAGCCTATTGTAATTAATAAACACAAAGCGCCAAAGTGTTTTTGTTTTAATTAGGTTGATATCTGTTTTATTTATGACTGGCCCCTGTCTGTTTTATTTATAACAGACCTAAGCATTTTTTGTTTGATAATGTAGTACATTTTGTATTATTATAATCTATTTTGTTGTATTTTACTTTTGCATAGGCCTATCTCTAATGTATAATAGGCTATTATTTTGTTATAATGCAAGAGCACTGTAGTAGACCTGCCCTGTTCTTAAAATGTTGATTTGCATTTTTCACATGAAGCGTGACATGCACACCGCTGGGATTGTTCGCTGTATTGGCTGAGATGCACAATTGCACAGTGTTTCTGAAATGCTGAAGTTAAAATAAATAAACGTTCTGTTAACTTTGAGTGATCATTGACTTTATTACTAAATCTTACATTGATGGCTACAGGAGGCTTGCGGTGTACACTGAGCACCAGCAGCCTCTGAGCGCTTACAGAATATGGAATCCGTACCAGCTTAATACAATGATTTTGGAAACGCCAAATTACATTATTGTTTTAACTGATTTTGCTTGTTTATGAGGCTGTTCTCAGCTGACAGATCACAGGCAATGAACTTTGCATTTTATATTCCTCGCAGGAGTCACCGCTATAGGGAAATTTAATCAAAGTTTATATTGTGTTCGTTCTCATGTTGATTAATATAAATGTTGTGCTTTTGCCTTAATAATTATTAATACCACCAAATAATACACTAAAGTGGTCAGGTTGAGAACCCATATTTCCCCTTCCAGTGATAGAGGTATACAGGGATAGAGGTGCACAGGGATAGAGGTGCACAGGGATAGAGGGAAACAGGAATAGAGCTATACGGGGATAGAGGTACGCAGGGTTAGAGTTATACAGGGGTAGAGGCACAAGGGATAGCGGTACACAAGGATACTGGGATACAGGGATGCAGATAGAGGGGTAGAGATGAAGCAGATAACAGCATTAGGGCTAAGGTCTTTGTAGAGCATGTCATCTCCGGGTCTGACGCAGCGTTTTCTTTGTCTGACAAGCTCTTCTTTTCTTCTACCTCCTCACTTTCTTTCTCTCTACCTTGGTCTGTCCACCTAGCCGCTATTTCATTGCTCTTCTATGCACATGAGCCTCTCTCTTGCTCTCTTGCTCTCTTTCTCTCTCATCCCTTTCCAACAAGCTTGCCTTTCCTTCTGCTTCTCTTCCTGTTCTCTCTCTCACATACCTGTTATCTCTCACTCCTTATTCTCCTGTCTTTACCCTTCTCTTGAACTCCTTTCCAAACTCCCTTGTCTCTCTTTATTCATCTCCGTCCATCTCTCATCATCCCATTTTGCCCCCCCCCCATACTTCTCACAGCCAAGTTGGAAGGCATTTGCTCTCCCATTTAAGTGCATGTTCGGTGCCACATTCATCCCTCTCTTCTCTGTGTTTTCCCCTTTCTAGAGAGGGAGGCGGCAGCCATCCAACCCCTATAAATATCACAGCTTGGCCTGAGCTTGTTTTTGTTGTTGTTGTTGTTGTTGTTGTTGTTTTCTTTCAAGGGCACCAGGGTTTAGGTTCCCATTGGAACCTGTGGGAGACTAAGCTGTATTAGATGAGACAAGCGTTCAGCAAAGACGCCGAGGCGCAGCTCTCAGCGTGCCCAGGTTGAACCTCTCCTTTCTGAAAGCAGGCGTGTAATTAGCCAAGATGGGAATCACCACCTGGATGCGTGACAAAACGATCCAGATGTTGTAGGGGAGCGCAGAAGCGAGGGTGTCAGAACGTCTACACTCTTGTGCACAGTACTGGTGATTTGGAGGGGAAGGTGAAAGGCGTTGATGCGTTCGGAAATTCTGGTTTGGGAAAATTATAGATTGAAATAAAAATCTTGAAGATTTAGGAAATGACACGTGTAGCAATAACACTCGTGTGTGTGTGTGTGTGTGTGTGTGTGTGTGTGTGTGTGTGTGTGTGTGTGTGATTTGGTGGGTGTGTCCAGTAACAACAAAGTGAGCCTGCTGGTGTTTCTTGCTTTGTCTCCCTGAGATTACCTGCACTTCTAAGTAAATAACACAAAAATTGCCTTTCAGAAAAGAGGGTTGGAATGGACCGGGTTCGAGTAAAAAATAAATTGGTTGTTTTAATAAAGAACTGCACACTCGAGCACATGGTGCAAACATCTGAACACAAATACACACACACTCAAAATCCTATTTGAACACTCCATACTGTAGTACAAACAGAGCGGGTGCTGCTCCGTTAACAACAAACCCGCTTGCAGTCATGTCAAGTCAGCCCTCCCAGGTGACCATGATGTTTCCTGCTTTTGTTAACTTCTGATTTAGAGTAATTCACCATCCTCAAGAAATTGGCCGAGATTACCTGCTGACCAATGTGGGTGAGAGAGAAACACACACACAGACGCACACATACACACACACACACACACACACACACACACACACACACACACACACACACACACACACACACAAACACACTTATTGTGTTTGTCTGATGGGCCATTGATGACAATTTTATGTCCTGGTAATTGCCATTCTTATTTTAGACAACAAAGAGCCAAAAGTTGAATAGGCTGCAGAGGGACTGATTGTTGCTCCGCAGAAAAGGCGACCAGAAGCAATCTGAAGGCAAACTGTTGTGTTGTATAAATCATGCTGTTTTTAAGAGAAGGGGAAAGAAACATTATTAGAGCGTGTCACATAGAACTTGTGTTTATGTGTGTGTTAAAGAGAGAGGGAACCATACAAGAAAGCATGTGGGCATATGATTACTTCCATCTGATCGTGAATAAAAGAAGGAAATTATGTCTGATGTCTGGTGGCGCCGCAACTACAGGAAAGAAAAAGGATTTCTAATCATTCAAAACTGCGAGGGGGGAAAAAAATATTTTTGTCGTGGCATGGGAACAAAGCAAAGGGCATCTTGGTGACAGACAGTAGTCTCGAAAGTAGAAGAAAAGATGAGGGCTCAGAGAAAATTGCACACAATGCAGTGTATTGTAGACCCCCAACCTTTGAACTGGTTATGGCATCCATTTTGCGCTTGTCTGTCAAGACGGCTGTTTTTTCTTAGCAGCCATGGGCCGCTTCATATGTGCGGTGAATGAGCACTTGTGTCTTTCTTTTCACAGTCAGAGTGAAACAGAGAAAGCTTTTGATAGGAACGAGCACACACAAAGGAGTCTCTTTTCTCGTGCCTCTCTATCAATATTAGGCTCGTCCAGCCATTCCTGTTTACTCAGTCTAACAAGCAGCCACCTATTAGTCCCTGATGGAGGAAGAACTAAGGACGAGTTTCTTTCCACTTGTCTTGTATTCTTTTTTTTCAGATGAGGGGCCCTCAGTTTGATATGCATTAGGCCACGGACCACATTTGATAAAATGTATCTCTCAGACTCCAATCTGAGAAGATCTTTATGGTAAGATAAGCTTGGGTCCAAACTTCTAGTCTTGTTTATACTATAGTTAGGAGGATGACAGTGAAACTATGACTAAAACAGCCATTATTGTTCGTTCTCAAAAGTGAAGTTTAACCAGGAATCTCTTCAAGGACCCCTGCTCTAGTACAGGGGTTCCCAAACTGGGGTATGCAGTTCCCTAGGGGTTCTCAAAGGAAATTCAGGGGTTTCGCAGCAAAAGTAATTATTTATTTTTCCACATTCCAATGTATATACTCAACCTCACTAATGATGGTGCGTTGGTTAAGTAAAAATTTAAATAGCATAGAGATTAAGTGGTGCTAAGGGGCCTTGACCATGAAAATGTTCAGGAAGTTGGAACCCCTGTGAAAGCCGATCGAAGCTTGGCTGAAACATAGTTCCTTTCTCCTTCTCTCCCTTCCAATCTATTTTTCTATTGCACTGTTTCTATCACTCACACCTAGCAGTGCACACACACACTGACCAACCTTTATCACCTCCCCTCCCCTTGTGCTTTAGTGAGTCTCCTGAGAGTCCCTTCTTTGCCCATTTACTGTGACAGGATCTGTTTCACTCAATACAAACTGTTATCAGCACCCGCTTATCTCGCTTCTTATTTTTTGTGTATGTCGACTCTTTATCTGCTACGCTTTATCTCTCTCTTCTTCTATAACTGAGCGCTTGGTGACAGTCAAGTTCCTGGGGAGGTACTGCTGTTTTTAGGTGTATGTACATTGAGCTTTTCACCCTGTGCCTTACAGTGTGGTGTTGGGATGGTGTGGTTTGAGCTGCGACTCCTGACCTTGGGTATAGGTATTTAGGGCCCAGGATCAGATTGGCTGCATACCTGCTGCTCATTGCTTGGTCAATGAGCAACAGATAAAACCTCCATCCCCACACACACTCAGGAGAGGAGCCCTGTCATGACACATCTCCATCTGCTCCTGGGCTCATTCCAACTAGCCCACTCTCTACAATAAAATGTGTGTCTACAACCCTGTTGTCTGTGTCTCTGTGCTGGAGAACCCTGTATACACCACTTGGGTAGCATGTGGTAGGCGAAACTGCCACATACAGTATTGCTTTGTTTTTCGCTTATTGTATATTGTCTGTATAATTGTTTTCTATTTATATTTGTTAAATTTGGTTTTCAGTCAGTCTGAACCTGAGAGCTTGCATTAGTGGCACCATTCTTAGCCTGCCCAAAAGAGAGCCTGCTATTGTACAAAGCCTTCAGGGTAAAAACGTGCAACTTTGGACCAGTGCATCGGCTGGTGAAGGACACGTACGTCACAGAAACATTGATAAAGCCCTTTCTGTCACACAAAAATTCTGCAACCAACTGTCGTGACGTAGCTCTGAGTCATGTGGTTCATGGTGCCCCAATTAAAGGGGTGCATTCAGTGTCCAGCCAGCTTCTGTCATGGTGTTCCCTAGTGTCCCTCTGTGTGCGGGTGAGTCAGTGACGAGCATCAGGCCCCGCAGGAACGCAAGCGCTAATGCAGAGATAAGGAGACCGGTGTGTGTGTGTGTGTGTGTGTGTGTGTGTGTGTGTGTGTGTGTGTGTGTGTGTGTGTGTGTGTGTGTGTGTGTGTGTGTGTGTGTGTGTGTGTGTGTGTGTGTGTGTGTGTGTGTGTGTGTGTGTGTGTGTGTGTGTGTGTGTATTGGTGGGGGCAAGGGGAAGGGATTGCTGGATTCCGCCTCATTTCATCATCCTGCTGCTGTCAGAGAGATGGAGAAGCGGAGATTCAAGGGAGCGCAATAGGAAGTGAAAGAGAAAAGTGCACAGAAGCTGAAGGCTGCAGTGTAAAGCCGTAGCAGGGGGAGATACTGCAGGCTTTATTCTCCAGGCCACTGCTCGCACCAACGCCACCAGTGGGGCAAAGTACTGCTTTGCTTTTACTAGAGTAGTTTTTGTCATCTGTACTTTTACTTTTACTTATTTTCTGTTACTTCTTCCACCACTGAACACCACTGCCCATAAACTAATCATCAGCAAATACATATTCATATTTCATATTAGACAACATTATTAGTCGCTGGGGCTGTAATTGGGATTTTGAGAGAAGCGGGTGAGCGAGGGGGAAATGTCTCACCTTGATCAGCTCCTTAATGCTCCTTCCCTCTCATCTCTGTTCTTTTGCTCTGTTATTGCCCTCTGTATTCTCTCTCTTTTAATCAACTCTCGCCGTCCTATCCCCCTGTCTCTTTCTGCCTGAAACAAAGCGACAACATTCGCAGCTTTCCCTTTTGATACAGAGGGACGGCGGAATGTGTACAAAGTAATTGCTTTAGAAATTATTTATGAGAGATGAAAAAAACGAGGGTTCAAATGTCGGGAGTGCAGATGACTCATGTAGCAGAACAGCTCTCACCTAGGAGAAATCAAGTCCGGTCAGTGAGGAGATATGAGGAGAAGACGATCTGAGGATTCACTCCTTGTAGTTTATGACCTGCAAGGGCTGCCTGATCGTGGACTTCTGAGTAATCGAATGAAGCAAATATGAGTCCTCCCTCCAACCATAGTACTACTATATAGCTTGAAAGACCAGCAACATTTGCTTGACGAAATGTCCTTTGGGCTCGACAGGTGATTAGCTTGAGTTTAATTGCAGAAAACAGAAAAGAGACACTTTCACAGGAGTTGAAGTTAAGTTTTCAGTCCTCCCACCCAGGAAAGGCTGTGTCCTAACACACATCCTTCCAGTAAATGTCTAAAATTCTGAGCAAAAATCACATCACATTTTTACTTAACATCATCCTGAATTTCTTTCTGTGGATCAATAAACTGTTATCTTAAGTGGGTTGATATCCTGTATCTGTCCCTTTGATGGAGCCTTTGACATACCCATTTTCTTGTCACCAAAGATAAAAAAAAATCCAAAGCCAAAGCCTAGCAGTTTAGGGAGCTTATTCCTTGAAACTAGACAGGCACATTTTATCCCAAAAAAAACACAGAAACTGCTCAGAATGAGGGGTTCGATGCTCAATTCCGAGCATCTAAATCACAAGCAGGTTCGCTATTCTCCTCGTGTTTTGTGGGTAGTGGTGTTTGTGGGTAGTGTTGTCAGACATGGTTGCCGTATACGGGCGGTCAAGATCGACTGCGGCTCCTGGCTCCGAACGGACTTGGAGGTGAGTGAGCGAGTTCACAGTTCCACAGTTCAAGTGGGCGCACACTGCACCCACCCACCAGGCACTCGGGCTACAGGAAACGAAATTGGAATAGAATTTGAATATTACATTTGTTGCACAGTGACCACACATTAGAGAGATATATTCCTGGTAACTGCATGCGAAGTGGACGGAGACGCACGAGTGCACCGGTGCGTCTCCCTCTCCTCCAGCGTTCCACTGTGTGTACACGGGAGCGTGCGCCTTTAACAAGAACGTCCACTATTTCCAAAAATGTAGTCGGATGAAAGTGGGAAATAAACCCGACCGTGCGGGGTCGCGGGGTCTTTGGCAATTTATTTGAGGAGACGATCTGCGATCTGCTCGACAGCAGAGCAGCAGCAGGAAACAGTAAATTAAATCCATTTTGAGTTTATCTTTGCTTTGTTTGAGAGAAAAGATCGCTCTGATTGGAGCTGCAGGTAGTAATTTGCCTTTTTTTTTACCAGCGTTTTACTGCGCTTATTTTGGTGAGTAACTTACAAAAGTAGTGTAATAAGTAACTTATTGTTTTTTCTAGTTTTGCTAAAGCTCTTAACTGTTTAGGTGTGTTGTTTAAACATTCTCGTATTTTTGTTATTATTCATCATTTTTAATATTCAAATAAAAATGACTTATTGAGAAACAAGTGTTTTTCTTTACATATCAAGACTCGATAGTCTGACAACGGCATAGCTGTCAGTGCTGAATAATAAATGTTAAAATAGAAAATCAAATCGAATTGTGAGCTTAAAATCTAAAGTCAAATCGAACCCCTACTCAGTTGCATTCTATGCAACCAATGCAACCGATTTTATTATATTATTTCCATTATCAAGTTTTCTAAATGAATTTTGATTGAAGTAAATACATACTTTTGAAAGTCCACAGCAGCCTATTCTGCAGAATTT
>NC_137193.1:24155957-24298457 GCF_960531495.2 Zeus faber
GTGACTTTAAAATCAAAAGTCAGCATTTACAGACAGTCTACTTTCCTGCAGAACAGTGTGAAAATAGGCTTTAGGGCTCGGTTTGCGAGAGGCTTTATTCAATGTGAGTTTGAGCGAAAACAATCATCCAACAATGTTAAGGCCACTTTTCAGCACTCGTTTAATTAAATGTACTACTGTTTTAGCTTTTTTTGACTCTCTGGACTTCCAAGGATCCTGTATAAAATTACATTAAAATAGGCCTAGAATATATATGCCATACAGTATACCACATTGCCAGTTCTATACTGTTGCTCTGATGACATGACATAATCATCATGAAGCGTTGGACCTGCAGGCATGAGAGCTATCAGACGTCACAAAGAAAGTTACTTTGCATATGTACAGCCTGCCTATCAAGAAATATTACACTAGAGGATTTCCAGAGCGCTTTGGAGTCATTGTTGTTATTAGGTCAGTGAGAAAGACTGGAAAAAAGAGTCGCTGAGCCTGTTGGTGCTGCATAGAAAGAGACAATTGTCTGAAACCAAACCGGCTGGCGTAGTGCTACCGCCTTGGTTGTGCTAGGAGGATGATCGTGTGCCAGGAAAAGACCAAAACCTCGCGCCACAAGAACAGTTTCTACCTCATGGCCGTGGGACTCACCAACAGGCCATATGCCCATCCTGCCCCGCACTGACTGTCTCTCTCACACAAAAACACACACACTACTGCAACCCCCCCCCCTTCACTCACTCACTCACACACACAAATTGTGCAATAATGTATGTACAATAACACTGGTGTTACACTGTATATACTGTAATAAGCTAGTTAGCACATGGTATTATATTTTTTTACCTATAAACAATAATTCCTGTGCATAGTATCACATTTGGATATTTGTATATGTTAAATATCTGACTATTTCTGTTTTTGTATTTTTGGCTATTTGTATATATTTAACAATTAAAATTTAAAGTAATAATTAGTGTATTTATTTTTTTATCCTATTTCATTTTATTATTATTTTATTTTCCTTCCCTTTTTTATTTTTCCAGACTGTTAAGTTTTTCGTTTTGTCTCTTAATGCTTATGGTTTGTACTGAAGTGCACCAAACCTCACCGTAATAAATTCCTTGTACTATATATGTAAATATACTAGGCAAAAATAAAACCCAATTCTGATTCGATTCTGAAAGGCAGGGCATTAAGGCACAGCTTTATCCATTTTGACTAAAGTTCAAGGTTCAGGAGTATTGGGCGGTGGAATAAAATGAGAAGGAAGCAGAGTCAATAAGTGCTTTTGGAAATCTGGTGTACGGAGATAACAGGAACTTCTACTTTTCAGCGACCTGACAACATTTACTGACCCAGGGGAAGAGGAAGTGGCAGTGTGAACTATAGGAACACACTTGTTATAACTCCATTAGCAGAATCCATCCATCCGACAAAATACGCCGATAACTGCTTTACTTGGCGGGAGGTCATTGTGGAGAAAAGCCAACAATCTTCTCACTGTGCACATTTAAAAACAGGGCGAAACACCCAAACAGAGAGTGCTGGAGGGAAGTGAAAAGACAAGCATTGAAAAGTTGTGTGAAAGAGGGCGTGTTAGTGTGGCATGTATGCTTACTCTCTGTGGAGAAGGTGAAGCACAGTGTATGAGTCTGTGTGGATGTGAATCTCTGTCTGTCTGCATGTGAATCCGTCCGTCTGCATCTGCACGTGCGCCGCATTCACGGATTTCTCTTTCTTTCTTGCTTTTTCACACGCTTCCTCTGACAGACAGCATGAAGGCCTTCTCCGGTTTATGAAGAAGCTGACGTTTCCAATTCTCTTTCCCGATTTCAGAGCAGATGAAAATGTCTGTTGGATGAAAGGAAAAGCCTGTTGAAAGTCTTTTAGATTTCCACGTAAAAGGAAAGGGTAGTTAGCAAAGGATTGACATTCAGCTAATACCTTGCCGCGGGGAGAGCTCAGCTAGCCGCGGCGTTGCCCTGTGTGCTATAATGAATTAGATATAGGGTGGCTGATAGCATTAACTTAATTAGCTGCTACTCATCTTTAGAGGGGTGAGGGTTCTACTGAGGCAGGTCAGAAAAGTTGATCTGGTGACTCCATTATGTCTCTGTCTGCCATTGCCGTGCTCTGTCTAGTCTCTTATCTGTTTTTCCCCGATTTCCTTTCCCACTGACTTTGTCCGGGATAGATTTGAGGCGCCTCAGAATCAGAATAGGGTTTTATTGGCCAAACATGCTTTTACGAGTAAAGGATATAGTAAATACCTGAGCCTTTATGTAACACCTTGATTGCATAATAGCAACACCTTGAACACAATGCAACTTTCATACATTTTTAAATCAATCCCAATAGTTCTTTGCGTCTAAATGCAGAGAAACCAAGAAAACACGCAGACCAGGACCTTCTTCCACTTCAATGTCTTACCAAAGCAGCCGTGGTGCACTACAAATGCCTGGGTAACATCTCAGACAACAACCTGACCTTTGAAGCCAACTGTCATCTAAGTGCATTCCTAATGTCAGTCAAGCTGGTTTACCTTAACAAACTCAGGAGACTGAAAGTGAATCAGCCATTCCTCAATGCATTTTACACCCGCTTCATTGAGTCAGTATTGACCTTCAGTTTGACAGTTTGGTATGACCCTTTCAGCATCCGGAAGATTAAGCTGGGCAATAGAGATACTGGAAATAGTAAAATCTTTGGAAAACAACAAAAGACCATCCGGGAGCTTTATAGGGAGTGCACCATCAAGAAAAAGAAAAGTATAATGGAACTCCCAACACATCCTTTACATCATGATTTTGAAACTTTGAGAAGACCTTCTCAAAGAGGTATACAGTATGTGCAGTTGCTAAATAAACACAAAGTGGCCACAACACTTAAACAAAATAAACATGTACATATTGCCACATATTGCCCAGTAGTTTCTGTACTCGAGGGCTGGAGAGAGTGAAGAATGAAACAAAACAAAATCAGGCTAAATGTGTATAGTAATATAGTATGATTTAACCTGTGTAGCCAAATCATCACATGTAAACCACACAGGCAAAGATACAGAGCAGCAGAATGAACTGGATGCAGTTTACAAATGAAAAGGCTTCAGTATATCAAAACAAAGCGATGAAACAGCATGATACAGCTTGTGAGATCTGCTGTCTTTCAGATTCTATGGTCTTGAGGATCTGGGCATTGATGAGAGTGTAAGGCGACAGGCCGGAGGCTTGGCTCAGGACCTGGATCAACGTCCTGGGGTGTTGTGGGGATTGAGCAGCATTCTCTGTGAGGCAGGCCTGGATCTTGGGGTTGGTGCTGTAGAACCGCCTTTTTGGATGCAATCAGTTCTTCAAGCGCAGCTTCTTTTAAAAGACCATCCAAACTAAATAGTGAGCCAAGCTGCATAGCCTGATAGAGAGTTACCCCCCCACCCTCTCATCCTCTTTCCCCTTTGAATGATTTTTCTTCCTCTTCCTGCCTCTCTCTCTGAGCATTCAGCCGCTGTTGATAGCAAGTGTTTTGTTGATGATTTTTCACTGTTTTTATTTGTGTTTTGGTGTTGTCTGGGTAGTGTGTGTAGCTATATGTATCTGAGTAAGGCATAATAGGTAAAACCTAACAGATTTTGTTCGTGTGCATTGATTTTAGAATAAAGGCGCCATTCACAATAAAACAGAACTTTTCCATTAAAAAGACGCATTTTGATCAAGAAACAAACAAAAATACATGGTGTTTTGAGCTGGTATGTGGCAGTGCGTACAAGCCTTGTCCCAGAACATGTTTGCAAATGGTCCTTTTTCATAAAGTTCTGTCGTTGTTTGTAGTATAGAACATAGTCTAATTGATTTGAACAGCTGTGGTGGCTGGAATTTTATATTGTGTTATATCTATATCAACAAATGAATGATAACAACAAATGATAACAAATGTGATGTTATCGTCAAGATATTGACAAATGTTGGATTCCCTGATAAATTCATTATAAAGGTAGCTTTAGTGTTTCGCGTCAACATCAGCTTTAGGTGGCGCAGTGCATTGCACTGCTGCCTCACAGCAAGAAGGTCCTGGGCTCGATTCATGCCTGGGGTGCTGTTGGCACTGTGCTCCGGGCAGGTTATCTCCCAAATAGGAGCCTTTCTGTGTGGAGTTTGCGTGTGCTCCCCGTGCTCACATGGGGTTTCCTCCACCTACCATCAGTAAGGACCCCCCCACATCTGACCAGCGATGGACACTGGTCCGCAGGCACATCCACGAATGCTGCCTGTTAAATGCGGAGGCCTCATTTCACCATCCAAAGCATGTAGTGTGCTGTGTGACAATTAAAGATTCTTCTTCTTTACTGGTCATCTGCATTGATGCAGAACACTTTTTTTGCATAATTATTAAATTTTGAAGATGACCTCATGAGAGTGGGCTGTGCTATACCGCTTACTTACATGCACAACCTTTCTATGTAAAGATACAACTTCAGAGGCACCAGTAATGGTGTCTCTGAAGTTGTCCAGCCAATTTGTCTGTGACCAGGAAAACAGCTCAGTCATGTCTCTCTCTGAGGCCACAACACCAAGCTTCCGCCGTGCTGAATTTAGTCCTCTGGTGTCCTCTCCAGGACAAAATTTCCTCCCATATTGAATAGAGGGGTGGCATAGTGTACCCTGAACACACGTGGGGGCATTGGGATATTATCACTAGGGCAGACACATCATCAAAATTGTCAGATATCTAAAGATATCATTTAATGGTATAATACTATGTAATTCCATCTAGTACACTACGAAACGATTAAGTATCTCCAATCGTCGCAGGCGATGCCATTGCCCAGCTGACGGATGTGGGCACGGCGGTGACGGTGCAGTCGGACAGCCGCGTCACGGTGTTCAGCGACAGGACGGGCATGGTGAAGGCTGCGCGCTTGCTGCTCTCCTCGGTCACCAAAGTCCTGGTGCTGGCCGATCGTATCGTCATCAAGCAGATCGTCGCCTCACGCAACAAGGTGAGGGAGGCTGCCACTCCAAGCCACATGTATCAGTGCAGAGCAGTGCCACCCCACACACACACACACACACACACACACACACACACACACACACACACACACACACCCATTCAAAGTGACTGACCTTCACTGCATATATTTTTCCATTACCTGTGACCATAAAGTGGAGCTTATTTTGGTCTTAAAAGCAAATGGCTACACATGCAGCTCTACTCTGCTCTGTAACACACATTCTGCATGCTTTATACTTAAGCACTCTATTCCTGTCCCCCCCCCCCACACACACACACACACACAGCTGTCGCTAACTTCACACTCAAGCTTACTTTGTCTCTGTTACTCACCCACACAAAGACACACACATTTGCATGTGCACACACGTACAAACTACCTTGTCAGTTCCACATCTTTCATTTCCTACTAGATGAGCAAAGGCTTTCTGAAGGGGCACTCAGGGCTGAGCCCTCTAGAGGTAATTAAAGGGAAAACGGAACTTTATCCAGCCCATAAAGAAACAAAAGGACCAGAGCTTTCCGTCCATCTGTCTGTCTGCCTTGTACCTGGATTTGCTCTCAGACAGACAAGGTGATGTGGTTGCAGCTTTCAACTCCGCCAAGAAAGGAAAACGGGCCTTAATCACATCTGGTTAGCCTCATTGGAACAGGCAAACACAATTACCTCTCTTTCCTCTCTCTGTCTTGCTCTGATGAAAGCCTGGTATCTTGCTTGCC
This sequence comes from Zeus faber, assembly GCF_960531495.2. Lineage (NCBI taxonomy): Eukaryota > Metazoa > Chordata > Actinopteri > Zeiformes > Zeidae > Zeus > Zeus faber. The sequence continues at coordinate 24,161,682 of NC_137193.1, forward strand.
TGCTGCCCTGGGCACAGAAGGTCCCCTGAGTTCATGTACACGAAATAACCTTAAACTAAGCAGTGTGATTGGCTGGAGTCATCGATGTGCCACCAACGGTCATTGAACTGGGACCATGAACCTTAAATCTGCATCGTCACCACAGTTATTCACCACTAGCTAGACCCAAGACAGGTGTGGCTGCTTAAACCACACCACCCCTACACCACAGTTATGAATTGGCATTTACCTTCTAACCTAGTCTTATACAAGGTTCATATCCAATCACAACAGCCAATGGTTATACACCAAAAATTAGATACACCAAAAATACAATTCACCAAAAATGAGATCTAGAGAACCACAAATGGAAAAAACGTTGAACTCCTTGAACTTTTGTACTTTAACTACTCTGAACAACGTCCAAGTCTGCCTCAAAACCAATTAAGCTGTCAGCCGGAGGTTGGATTGATGGCCATTTTTACCCGCTTACCCTGGTTTATTTTTGGAGTTCCGTGGGTATCTAACATACGTTCTGATCTCAGGTCCTCGTGACGCTGGACCATCTGGAGAGAGTCAGCACCTTTCAGGAGTTTGTCCAAATTTTCAGTCAGTTTGGAAATGAGATGGTGGAGTTTGCCCACCTCACGGGAGACAGACAGAATGTGAGTATTGCGTGGGGATTACTGCCTACTAACCATAAAAGAGTCCTTGCAATGTCCAGTCATGGGAAACTTCTGTAGTGTCTGTCTGTTGGATGTTTCTGACAGGCCCTCTTACTTTATTTAATGACACAGTCGATTACAATATTCTGCATTAATAGAACAGCTTTTTCATTTATATTCAACAAAAGAGTAAAATATTATTTCCCCCCTGTATTTCAGTCTTAGAATCAAACAGAAGCCTTCTGGTGGTGTGAATATTTTAGAAAAGCAAGGGCATATCAATAACTCCTACATGAAATATTTATTGCAGAGTAAAACTTTGGGTTTTTAAGGTAACAAGGCTTCCCTTGGTTTCTATTGTCTATCACAGGTATTTCCTTCACCCAGTCACTTCTTTTCTTGATGGGTCTTGCCTCTCCTTCCCCAGGAGAAGTGTAGGGGTCAATTATGAGTCACAAATCATCTGTACACACCACAGAAAAATCCTACGTTTTTTTTGCAAATCTTTTTTTGGCGTTTTGACAAAGAAAATATTCACGCAAAGCCTGAGGAAGAAGGCTCCTACTTTGATGCATGCGTTCAAGGTTCTGCAGCTAAACTGCATGTCATGCAGAAGCGACTGTAAAGTGCCGTGACTGCGATATAGTATCTGGGGAGGGAAAGGGAGGTTCAACCATGGCTCTATTTGAATTTCATGGTGGGAGCTGTGTTTTGGCACACACGTCACGTCTCTCTCCTACTTTGTTCATTGCAACCAGTACTCAATGTTTCGCCCTTCCCTCCCCGCGATCGTCTCCCTCTTTTGTATTTACTCCCACTCATTGCATTTACGTTCACATGCTTGTTCATGGGCACAAGCACACAACCCTTTTGAAATGTACCATTGCTACGTATTGATGCCAGATGAGTGCAGAGTTAAAAATAATGACGCATAATCACATCGTCATTGTGATCTGTGGCGAGGTGCCTGGAGACGAGTTGATTCAGCTGCCTCTTTCCAAATCCCATATCTGCCTCATTCAAGCTATCTATTTATGTGTGGTGCACATGGAGAGATACACAGCAATGGATCAGCAGTAGATATACTCCCCAGTTGAGACTTTGTTTTCCATCTTCTGTTAATTGGATGATCTATGGCTGCAGATTTGTGAAGCTGATATTGTCTGAAATCAGTAGTGGTGCATGCGTGTGTGTGTGTGTGTGTGTGTGTGTGTGTGTGTGTGTGTGTGTGTGTGTGTGTGTGTGTGTGTGTGTGTGTGTGTGTGTGTGTGTGTGTGTGTGTGTGTGTGTGTGTGTGTGTGTGTGTGTGTGTGTGTGTGTGTGTACTTTTGTGAACGAGAGGAAAAATCCTAGCACCATCTTTGTGTCCCCAGAATTAAGGAGATTTCATGCATATTTATTTTACCAAAACACCAGCAGGAATTCCAAACAGTTCCAAAAAGTTAGTATTATTACATTACTAGTATGCCCAGTCAGTGGTGTGTGTGTGTGTGTGTGTGTGTGTGTGTGTGTGTGTGTGTGTGTGTGTGTGTGTGTGTGTGTGTGTGTGTGTGTGTGTGTGTGTGTGTGTGTGTGTGTGTGTGTGTGTGTGTGGTGTAGGACCTGAAGGATGAGAAGAAGAAGGCTCGGATGGCAGCAGCCAGGGCAGTGCTGGAGAAGTGCACCATGATGCTGCTAACGGCCTCCAAGGTATACTCGAGTTGTAGTTGAAATAATATAATTTGATGAAATTGTATGTTGTGCATACAGAGGCCCTTTTTGTCACCATTTTTCAATGCAGCACACCAAATTAAGTAAATAGAATTAACTTAAGTTAAACCTTTTATTTGTTAGTTTGCATTTCATAACAAACATTATAACAGTGGTTCTCAACTGGAAAGTACCGAATCCAAGACTGAGTTGTGTCCATTTTGAGTGAACCGTGGGTGTATATGTCCACTTCTTCAAAAATCTGTCTAGGTTTGGGGTTTTTTTTAAGTTTAAAATGACAAAATAATTTCAGATGCTGTGCTTTTATTTTGAAACACTATTGTTAGCACCGTGTGGCTATCATGACCTCATATCACGAGCGTCCCCCAGGTGACACCATCATACAGCTGTTTTGGTCAAATTAAAATGAAAGAAAATTCAATGAAATCAAAACAAATCTTATAAGACCGTCACTTGCCACACTCAAGTTTACTGCATCAAAGCTAACTGTGCACTGTCTTTTATGCACAAAAGCATTCCAGCATTCCTTTTATAAACGGAAAATAAAATTCAGATCTTGAGTTATCTTTGGGTCATGACTCAATGACTAAGGACAAATGCTCCTGAGGCCAGGCCATTTGAGAACGACTGCATTACAACATCCAATAAGTTGGTGCCACCCTGCATCTATCAAGCTCAAGGCTGGGTTTATTGATAAACTCCATCTGAGAGATTTAATCTTCTCTCATGTTTAATTCTCCCATCGATGCCAAAAGTTCTCCAGCAAAACAAAACTCTCAAGAAATAACTGAACATGGAGACAGAGAGTGGGTCGAAAAATGAAGCAAAGTTTTAGAGTGTGATAGGCAGTTAGGTTTAACGCTAGTTATTGACCTCCCTCTGAAGACTTGCCTGAGGCACCCGGATTGCGAGTCGGCGAGGATCAACAAAGACGCCGTGTTCCAGCGAATGCGCTGCGCCCTGGAGCAGGTCATCGAGATAGTCACCGAGGCACGGAGCTCCGGGGAGAACAAAATCTCACCGAGCAGCATCTACAATGGAATCAAGGACTTCAAGGTAGGAGACGAAGAGCTGGGGCTGTAGTCTGGTTGTTTGTGTTAATTGTTTCTTTCAGATTTAAATGTGCCTGAGACAACTAAAATTCAGGACTAGATCTATCTATCTATCGATCTTTCTATCTATCTGTCTGTCTGTCTGTCTGTCTGTCTGTCTGTCTGTCTGTCTGTCTGTCTGTCTGTCTGTCTGTCTGTCTGTCTGTCTGTCTGTCTGTCTGTCTGTCTGTCTGTCTGTCTGTCTGTCTGTCTGTCTGTCTGTCCGTCCGTCCATCCATCCATTCATCTATTCATCTATCTAGCTATGGACTCAAATATTGCAGAGATGTACGTCCTATTGTGACTGCTGACTGCTACTGATTTTGCATCAGTCAATCCCGTTCTAAAGCAGTTTCTCTTTTCGTAAAAGAAAAAATATCAAAATATGTACTTGGCAGTGCAATGCTCACTTTACTTTCATTTAAAAGGAGGGAGAAATGTTAGACGGGAAGAAAATGACAGAATAAGTTATTTGGCAGCTCTCTAATGCAGTTTCGTTAGACATTTAGTTTCAAAGTTTTTTGAAAGCCACTTCTCAGCATCCCTACGTGTGCTTGTCATCTGTCGGCCCAGATTTCTCATTGTCATAAAACCATTAGATAAAAAGGAAAACCTTGAAAAAAAACAATACAGAAAAATGAATAATGGGCAGCCGTATTTCTTTAAATGATGTATGCAGTATTAGTTGTGGACCTTTTATTGACTCCTCAGGGAAAAATCTGTACACCGCTAATTGGTTATTTTATGAAGCGGTTAAACGCCGAATGATTGTTGGAAATCAAATGGTGCTAATTCTCTCCATAGAGAGTTGTTAACGGAACTCTGCATGTGCTTGGCTTCACCAGTTCTCTCATCTTTCTTCCCTCCCTCCCTCACTGTTGTTGTCCTCTCCATCACCCCCCATTTACCGGTCCCTGCAACCAATCCATTGGTCCACCGTTACTGACACACACACACACACACACACACACACACACACACACACACACACACACGCACACATACACACACACTCCCTTCCTTCCCGGTCCAGTCCAATGTGGAGTCCCTGCGGGAGAACCTGTACTCCCTGCCCCCCCAGAGCGTGGGCAGCCACCTGGAGACACTGGTGGAGCGCACGGAGGACTTCACAGACTCGGCCTACACCAGCCACGAGCAGCGCCAGGCCATTCTGGGCCTTTGCCAGCTGGCGCGCCAGGACACGCAGCAGCTGGTCCACGCCTGGGTGGAGGCGGTAGGTTGGCATTGCCGGGAACGCTCGTGCGGAACCCTACGCAACCCTTGCACACAGCTGCACAGGTGGATACAGATATACATGCAAAGAGGTTTATACCCAGAACATTGCACTGGATGCATTTGAGTTGAGCCAAGTAATGCTTGAGAGTTCGCTAAAAGGAGCTGGAAAGCTGCTTGGTTGGGCTGGGTTAAAAAATAAAAGCGATACTCTGACGCGATTTTATTCAATTAATGGAATTTCTGAATAGATTTGAAAATATTAATGTTAATGCTTTGTTTAAAAGTTTTCCAACCATTTTCTACTTAAATGAAATGCCGCCATAGACACAAATGGATTCAAACATTTAATTTCAGCATTTGAAGAAATGTTCTAAAACAGGGGATATAGGGATATTTGGCTTTCGGGTGAAATTTATGGAAAATGTAAAAAGTTCACGCTACAGTGATATTATATCATGAAAGTAGGGCATTTAAGTAGAAGCATGCAATGGTGATTTCCTCATCTCAAACAATTTATTGAAACAAAAGCCAACAACAGTGGTGGGTTTACCACAACAAAAAATGTCAACGTCTCAATAACTTGTCATGTGCCCTTGAGCATCAATTACAGCTTGACAACCACGTCTCATGCTGTTCACAAGTCGACTTATTGTCTGCTGAGGCCTGGCTCCCCACTCTTCTTGAAGGGCGGCCCTCAGGTCATTGAGGTTCTGGGGCACAGAGTTATGAGCCTCTACACAGCGACTCAGCTGATCCCATAGGTTTTCTGTGGGATTCAGGTCTGGAGAAAGTGCAGGCCAATCCATTTGAGGTGCCCCAGTCTCCAGCAGCCGTTCCCTAAGGATGCGACCTCGATGAGCTGGAGCATTGTCGTCCATGAAGATGAAATGAGGCCTGTGTTGTTCATGCAGGGGCACAATGACTGGATTAATGATGTTATTCAGGTAGTATGGGTTTGTCACTGTACCATTCAAGTGTAGGGCAGTTCTGTATTGACCAGACACACCTGCCCACACTGTAACACCACCTCCTCCAAAGGCTCCTCTGGTGACAACAGTGGCTGATGCATAGCGCTCTACTTGACGTCTCCAACATCGTTGGCGGCCATCATTTCTGCTCAACGTGAATCAACTTTCATCAGAGAACAGCACTGAGGCCACTGGTCCCTCGTCCAGCGTCAATGCTCCCTGGCCCATGCAAGACGATGATGCCTGTGCCTGGTGGTGTGGTCAGGTACCCTTGCAGGTCATCTAGCACGCAGACCACGCTCCTGGAACGGTTTTGAATGGTCTGACGTGACACTTGGGTGCCTCTCACCTCCCTTAAATGTGCCTGGAGTTGAGTGGCATTCATCATCCGGTTCCGCAGGGCACTGCTCACAATGAAGCACTCATCAGTGTGGGATGTGGCCAAAGGACGTCCACTTCTATGCCTTTCTGTGACTCTTCCAGTCTCTGTATCTCTGTTGCAAGCTGCTGATGACACTCTGTGACACTCTAAGCTCAGTGGCCACTTCCCTCTGAGAACCTCCTGTTTGAAGCCTCGCTATGGCGAGGTGCTGTTGATCAATTGTTAGGTGTCATCTTGGTCTCATGATGTCAAAATGTGAACAGCATGATGAAGAGGACTGTTTAAATACCAATTCTAATTGAACCAGGAAATGTATTGGTCGATTCATGGATCAAACACCTGTTGTGAATTTTGCCGTTCAGCTCGGTTCTTGTTAGAGAACAGCAAGTTGTGCAAAAAGTACTGAAACACTGAACAGTTGGACATGTGCATTAAAAAGAAGGTCAAATTAAGTTCACCTGTAAAGGTTATAGTGCATTTTAGGTTCATCCTGAAATTTAACCCGAAAGCCGAATATCCCTAACTTTTTGTGAGTAGTGTATTTTGAATCGAGCCTTTATATTGAAATCGTATCAAATCGTGAGATTCTGTCAAATACCCAGTGCCTGCCCCGTGGGAGAATAAAACAAAATGACCCACCTGAAGAACCATTTATCTTCTTATCTGCAACACTTTCTGAAGACAGATATTGTATCCTCTTTCTCTCAGAGACCATCAGTCTCCTTGGCCTTCAGACTTTTTAGACTTACGCAACACCCAGCAATTATATTTCGTAAAGTTTGTCAATGTGCAGACTATAACAGAGACTCGCAGCTACCGCTGCATAATTGCTGATGAAAAAAATAATGTTTAGCGCCTCAGATTTGGAGGTCATCAATTGAAAGGAAAATGTGAAATCAAAATGTTTCAACACAAGTGTATTGAAATGTCAGAGCAATAATAGAATACCAGAGTACGTAGGCTTGCACAAACAAGCTCTGGACACTTACATTTTTACTGTCAATGACAATTGAAAATGTTGTAGAATGGGAGTGTTCACTGTGAAAGAAAATGTTGAACATAAAAATATACAATATTACACTATCAATGGATGTAGGTGACACATTCAATTGCTGTCCTTGTGTGAACCCATCATCTCTATTGGAATATAGGAATACAGTGAGGATGCTCATTATTCATTCATTAGTCTCATAAGCCCCTTTCCCACATGGAATCCGTAAAATTGCTGAATAAAAAACATCCGGCAAAGGCAGTAGCTAGTCATTCCCACATTGGCCTCCTGCCTCCTTTACGGAAAAAGAATACGAGTAAAAAGACCCGTCTCTGTAGTGACTGGACGTGTTTCAGTTTCTCTTATTTTTTCTCTTCTTGTTTCACTTCTCCACAGTTCAGATCGGATAGAATTTTTTGTTCCCGAAAACAAATCATTTTTTAAATATATTATGAAATAAATATTTGTGAAATACAATTTTGTGCTTTATTTGGATTCGGCTCCACCCCTACTTTACGGCAACGTTACTGCTTCCATTCCCACGCACTTCCATTCACAGCCGTACTGGCATTTTCCCAGAAATGATACTAGGTCGAAAGTGGGGAAATTTACCAAACAACTTTAAAGGAACATCAACACCGGCTCCTGTTCCCAAGAGGGCAATGCGGAACATTGCCAGTAGATTTACGGCTTTCGGTGCAAGTGGGAAAGCGGCTTTGCACATAAATCATAAACATTTCATATTCCCCCATTTCTCTCTCTTTCCACCTCTCTCTTTATCGCTGGAGCAGCAGTCCACCCATGCCAAAGAAGCCACAGAGGAAATGGAAGTGTGCATCCTAAAGACATGTCAGAGTGCCAGCGACCTCAGACGTGAGGTGAGTGCCACACTATCTCTCTGCCTTCTGCCTGACAATCAGACTTTTATTTTCATTCTCACGAAGCCCGCCATCTCTCCGATGTCCTCCGTTGTTTTTCTACACATTATTTACTCACATGCACCGTGTCTTTCATTCATTACCTTTACTCATCTCTCTCTTGCTCACTCGTTCCCTCTCTTTGTCTTTCTGTGACCTCTCCCGCTCCCCACGACTCCTCTCTTATCTCATTTCCCTCACCTCTCCTGTCCTCGTCTCATTTCCTCTACTGTCCTATTTCATTTCCTCTCTTCTCCTCCTCCTCTTCCGCTTCTTATGCCCGCATAGGCCAGTTCATTTTCTCCGCTGGGCTCTCGTCTCCTCTACTCATTGGCAGTAAACTCTCATCTCTTCTCCTCTCCGTCCCGTACTGTACCGCCTTCTCATCCCTCATCATGTCGCCTTCTCATCCACAGCTCCATAAGGCAGCGGTGAGCCGTGCGTCAGACCTGCTAAAGGTCCACGGAGAGCAGCTGCCCCTGCGAGTGCTCAAGACTTCAGGCGCTGAGGGCAACCTAGAGGCGGTGGCCGAATACGCCCGCACGCTCAGCGAGCAGAAGGAGCAGCTGGTAGAGGTGGGTGTGGGGCCTGGGGCGACCTGGAGGCATAGACAGTATCCAAAAATGGATGTTGGATGTTGTCACATGTTTGCGACTGAAGAGAAGATGGGAAGCCTCGAGTTTCGGTTTATGTTCGGCGCCATCTTCGCAAGAAGCTGAGATGGAACTTTGTCGATTTGGGCAGCGGGGCAAAGTCTTTGCGTGCTGCAGTGAGGCGAGTGGCACCACCACACAGCCCGATGAAGGAAGTAACATGCCCGCCTTGCTCGAACACAAACGAGAGGCCTGTCAGTCATGGCAACTCAGCCCCCAAATTCAATCCTCTTTAAGATGTCATAGCGACTTTATGTAAAACATGTTTATTAATTCAAAACCAAGGCACCAATTAGAAGACGTAAACGTTAGCTATTGAGACCGTAAAATCTTTTTTTCTTTCACTTACAGTCAGTTGGAGGCCATCTAGTGGTCATTAGCCAAATTGCAATTTAAAGAACTTCCTCTTTGGCTTCAAACACTCGTCCGTAATAGTTGCTGCTTGGTTGGAGGTCACAAGCGTGATCATGGCAAGTGATTAACATAGAGGAAATGTCTGTGATTGTTTCTATTTTTCATGCAGGCAAATTTATTGCCATTAAAATGTATGTGTGTGTGTGTGTGTGTGTGTGTGTGTGTGTGTGTGTGTGTGTGTGTGTGTGTGTGTGTGTGTGTGTGTGTGTGTGTGTGTGTGTGTGTGTGTGTGTGTGTGTGTGTGTGTGTGTGTGTGTTTCTTTTCAGACTTGCCGTTTGCTGTGCCACGTGTCAGGGACAGAGCCTTTGGAGATCACCTGTATTCACGCAGAGGAGACTTTTCATGTTATTGGGCCACAGGTCTGTTTTATCAACAGAAACATTTAAGAACCAAGGCACTCTGTTTATATATTATATATGGTTAAAAGCCTTTATTTTAAGGGCATATCCACCCATCCCCAATGAAAGCTAAAGGTGGCCGCTACACATGGGTGGTAGCCTTCATCTGGTTTTTTATCATCCATTTCTGAATAAACCCTTAAAATATTGACTTTTTCATCATAAATGACATCTAATTACATCTAAAAGAACTTGGGTTCTTTTGAATTTTCTGCTCTCAAATCCTTGTATCCAAAGACCACCTGAACCACCCTAAAGACCATTGCAGTTTTCTTTGCTCTTGCTGAAGGTGAACTTTTGAAATTGTTTCTGTATGAATTATAGTTTTGGCATAGGCTATTAGCTACATTATATCTCAACAAAGACCGGAACTTAATTTATTTAAGGGAAGAAAAGAAGGGAAAGTGGAAGCAATCTTGAAAGAGACGCGCAGGTGATTAGATTCAAATCAAACATAAATCCAATTTTGTGTCATTTAACACTTTTATTCTAGCCAAGTACAGTCGATATCAGCCCAAAATGAAGGTCCAGCAGTGAGGAGGAAATCCGTCCTGAGTAATTACGTACTCAGATGCGGTGAGGAGGGTAAGGGGAAAGATTGCTTTGCTGTCCGCTCTCCCTCCTACACCCAACCTGAGAATAGGACCGTCCACCCAGCCTCCCTATCGCAGATCTAATTATGTTTGCTCTTGGAAACCATCCATACCAGTAATTATCCAGTAGTCCAGACCATTCCGTGTCCTGCAGCACTAAAGTCAGACCCCGCATGACCCGGCAGTAATGACTCTGTTCCCAAGGTCAAAGGTCAGCCAATCAATAATGTCATAGCGTGAGGCAGTGTTGGCGATATCACTCTCTGTACATCCATAGTAATGAAAGGATGGCCCCAGGGGTAATTGGCTATTAAATACTGCACTCTCGTGGGCGGGGCTTTACTGTCTCGCCTGTTATTCCATTCCTGTCTCTGTGGGGGTTTCAAGTTATTTCCCATCGACGTTAGTTCCTGTTCTGAATTCTGTTTAAGGAGGAGACCAGTTTATCTGAGAATGTCTCCAAGATAAAGTTACCCAGAGCTATATAAAACATGTCAGATAGTGAATAAAAGCAGTTTGTTTTTTTCCTACTTTTGCATGCACGTGAATCATTATGTTCTGGTGACCCCAAGCTAATGCTCTAAGTACAATTAAGTTCAAGCATTAGATTGTGGAAGCGCTTGGTAACAGCTGATGACTTTGGTTAAGGAATCTGTAGAATTCTGTGACTGGAAGAAAGGCATTGACGCTTCCCTAAGATACTGGCAAAATAAATGCTGAGTCATGCCTTGAAGCTACAAGTGATTAAAAAATGCGAATGAATATATTGAAGTAGAAAGGAGTGCAGCACCCAGCAGAACGCAGAATTCTCAAACCGTGTCCTCACACCACATGTCCACAAGATACAAGAAACAACCTTTTACCAAACCTTCAAATTGTTCTCAACCGCATCTCTCTCTCTCATTCTCTCCCTCTCTCTCTCTCTCTCTCTCTCTCTCGCGCTCTCTCTCAAGTAGGTAGCTACTTCAGCCGAGGACATATTGTGTGTAATCACCGGTAGCGTTGCATTGACATTTCACTTTATATATGTATGAAAGTATGTATATGTATGTGACGAATAAATCTCTCTCTCTCTCTCTCTCTCTCGCTCTCTCTCTCTCTCTCTCTCTCTCTCTCTCTCTCTCTCTCCCTCTCCCTCTGTCCCCTCTGTACAGATTATCTCTGCGGCCCAGACACTGGCCCTCCACCCGTCCAGTAAGATCGCCAAGGAGAACCTGGTGGTGTTCTGCGAGGCCTGGGAGTCCCAGCTCTGCGACATGGCGCTGCTGCTGCGCGAGATCAACGACGTGTTTGAGGGCCGACGGGGTGCGTTCCGAGGAAGCGGCATTCATGAGCCCCCGTTTCAGAGCCAATGAATCAAATTAAACCTTGGCTCCTCGTTCATCTTTTCATCGCTGTGAGGTTCTCCGAGAGCACTCTTTTCAAAGTTATTCGGCCTGGAGTTCATAAAGCACTTAGTGAGAAGAATTCCGTCAATGCCTTTAGTCTCGCAGGTGGCGCACGCTCCTCTTCCCCGCACAACTCGTGCACGCCGCAACTACATCCCGTTCGCTGGAGGTCCTTTCACACACTTGGTTGTTTGTAATTGTCCTGCAGATGGTCAGAGAAAAATAGTACGTTTGATAGTTAGGTGCACAAGTTTAACTGTATGCGTGTCTGTTATCTGGTCTGATCCTATGTCTACTGTCTTTTGCAACTGTTAGGTGGTGTTCATGGTCTGGACTGAATTGCATCAGATTGTTAAATTACATTACATTCTTTGGGATTCAATAGCACGTTTTGACCTTGGTAGTTCTCTGTTTCAGTGAACAAAATATTAATTAAACAGTGCACATTAAGAATATATGTCATGTCATTTTCTTTTTGTCCAAACTGTTTTTTTGGGGGGTTTTTTCCAAAGCTTAGCCATGTGTATTTCTGGAATCATTGAAGAATATGAATGTCCTAAACATATTATTTTGAAACAACACCCGACCCTAGTGAGCTGAATCCAATTAAATAATTTTCAGTGGAGGGAGGTGACAAGTGCGGTCGTGTCTGATGGCCTGTGTTTTTTTGGATGAAAACAGGAGACATTTTATTACATTTTATGAAATGACGGTCCTCTGCAGTGCAGTCGGGTTGTGTGTCTAGGTGCACGAATATGATGCTCAAGGCCGCGTCTCTGCAAAATGTTACAGTATGACTTCATGTGGATAATGTGTGGAAATGTACTTCACCCGTTCTCGTCGGTATCAACAGTGAAAACAGAAGTGGAGGTAATAACGTCTGCGTTTAGGCTGGCTCATGTAATGATTGATCAGCCACGATGAAAGAAAAACAATGTGTCTGCGGATGATTTATGTCATTTTAATGGCTGTAGTAAAAGAAAAAATGGTCACATAGTTATTGAATTACCATAATGACTGGCACTCAGTTGGTAATACCTGCCCTGAAGCGAGTTCTGCAGCGGCTTATTACTCTTCTTCACAAAGCGACGATAAGGTTTTATTTAAAGCAACAATGAAGCCAGAGTATTGAGAGCCAATGTTTAATTTCATACTTAACTGCATCATCAGTTGTCATGAATGTATCTAATGGTTTAACGTTCTATTTTAATCTTTCTAGGAGACAAAAGATCGTACTTGTCTCTTCCTAGACCCGGGGTGAGTGTCAAGCCAAAACTGTAACACTTCTACATCTCTTCCCAATGATCCACAATTCCGTGTTTAATCCTGTCCCCTATTTACATGCAGAAACTCCCGGCCAACCTGAAAACCGCCAAAGCCGTCAAGCTGGATGCCGAGGTAACACACACCTCAAATTCTCTCATCACCATCTCGTCCCGTCACGTCCGGTTCCTTATTCTGTGGCCGCAACATCCATGATTGTGGAAAGTGGGGCTCACAGGACCGGAGAATCAATGGCTTTAATACGGCCGCAACATTTCACATGTTCAGAGTGCAACGCAGCGATGTAGGACTCTTTTCGTCGCGCAGAACCTTATCCCGAACTTCCTTTTGAATTTGGTTTGTGATGTCCGTCCCAGGAGCAGACGGGCGTGGCCAAACTGGGCCTGGAACTGCGTCTGATGTCGTCGGAGGTGGACACAGAGGTGGACAAGTGGGAGGAGCAGGAGCACGGAATCGTCCAACACAGCCAGAGCCTGGCAAGCATGGCTTACAACATGTTCCTGTTCACCAGGTGGACCACGCAGAGCATTCCTAGAGAAAAACAACAACAGAAAAAGTCTTGCTTTTCAATTTAGAGAATGATAAACCCAAAAGAGACTTTCTCTTTAATAGGTTGGGACACCAAGGTGTAATTTTTCCACCTGAGGAATATTGCCAAAGTATGGCCTTTCCTTAAGCAACAGGATTCTGAGAAATTAATTCATGCTTTAATTTTAAGTAGACTGGACTATTGCTCTTTTTTTACGGGTCTTCGGAAGAAACTCATAGACAGATTACAAGTTGTTCAGAACTCTGCCGCTAGACTTTTAATCAAAACCAGAAAGAAAGAACGTATAACTCCTGTTTTTAGCTTCAGTGCATTGGCTCCTGGTGTCTTTTAGGATGGATTTCAAGGTCCCGCTACCTGTCTATAAAGCTCTTAATGGAATAACACCTCCCTATATGTAGACTCCTTGTCCCTCTAGCTCCTAAAACGAGCCCTTACTTCTACCGATTTTTTTTTGACAGATATCAGACGCGGTTCACTGAATTCAATGCCAAAATATCATCAACCCAGCTAAAAGTATCTGGAACACCGCAATGACATAAGCTACAAACACGGCTGAGGTGTCGTTTGAACCGGTTTGTCACAAGCTTCTCGTGGTTGAAGTTTCGTCCAAATCGATCCACATACAGAGCAGATACTAGTGAAAAACCGAACAAATTTGACCCCAAGTATTCAGGTTGTCATGCTTGACTGTCATGCCACTGTTCGTAAACAAAATGAACGAGATGAGATTTACAGTAAGACGCTTTATGACGTCATCATACTATTTACTAGTAATGTGGAAGTTCTGATTCAGAATGTACATTGGCACCGTGTGCGGTGTAGAGTGTAGTGTTTCGACATTACAAACTGTATGTTAACGTGTATATTTATGTACTTTCTTACTTGGTAGATGTCTGTAGAGCTGTTCGATTGATATTTTATCTCTTCGGTCCCCAATTCCTTGCCAGATTAATGAAAAATACAAAATTAAAAGTAGTCCACAAAAACTTGTGACCACGTCAAGTCGAATCCGAGTGATGCTTTCGAGATCCAGCGCGGTGTCGGAAAAATAGAAGCCGTGCAATGGTAATTACTCACAGAAGTATCACAACGTTTTTTGTTTTTCATGGAAACCTTACTTATTGAAAATGTAATCCAAGGAAAAAGTCACCACTAAAATTACGTAAGTTTGACTACTGTAGTAAATACGTAAACCTACGTAAATACGCCATAATTCACCATCGCTGAGACTGCATGTGTACTTACATACAACAAGGTAAGTTATAACAATGACAACACTTTGTTTAACGTGAAAAATAAACTTTTTTTTTTTGAGAAACGTCATGTATAAACAGTTTCCTGCAGCTAAAAGTAGCAGATTTAAATGAAAAGACAGGAAGCGTCTCCATTACAATATAGACAAGTAATCTCTTTCCAGTTGTAGAATGTTAACATAAAAAAAAATACAATGAAGTAGTAATTACAACAAACATGTATTTATTATATTTATAAAATAAAATGTATTTATTATAATTGCTATGCAAAGTAATTACAATGTTTGTTTTTGTTATTGTTCAAGATGCTGAAAAATAGCCGAAAGTCAGCGTTGACGTATTTGAGAATACATAACAAGTGGTATAAGGATGTAGAATTGAACAATGCATGGAATAACCCTCTTTCCAAAATTAAAGAAGATCCAAAAACCACAAACAACAATAATGAATCTATGTGCATTGATTTATGTGCAATATTTAAAATGCAGATTGAAGTTCAGAAAATGAAAATATTGTCGTTCAAAATTTACAAATTCACCGAAAATTAAACATTGGCGTTACATTGAGAAAACATGATCATGATGTCACTTTGAAACATCACAAACCAGTACTATAAAAATCCACTCACTTGTCTCTGAGTGGTCGTAACAATCAAAATAAATGTAACTGGCACTACATTGCACACAATCTGGAGAACTGTAATATGAGTCTAACACGACTAAATTGGACCCTGTGTATTGCTGCCTGCAGCAATATTTATCATTGTTAATGTTAGCTCTTTCGTGCAAAAGTGAAAAGCTGTTGTAATTTCATGAATTTCAAGAGCTGGCCACTTTGTGACATCATCAGTCAAAAGTTATATAAGTCCAAGCTCGTCTCTGGGAAGTCATTCCCCTCCAGCCTCTTGGACTGCATAGCGTTCACAGACAACCCACGAAGACAGACAACCCGAGCAGGGCTGGCTGGCTCGTTAGCCCTCTAGCTTAACTGAAACATTCACATGGAATAGATTTTTTTTTTTTTTAAATATTCAGATACGTGTAAATTTTTTATAAATGTTATTAAATTATGATTAAAAAAAATGTTTTACTTATCTTCTTACTTAAAATCGAATAGTTTGATATGACCAGGGTAATATCAAAACTAAGCAAAGACATATAGATAAATATGGGATACTATCAGACAGACAGACAGACGTTTAGTGGAAACTCGGAAAACCGTAACTCGTACTATGTTTCACAAAACCCTGAAAACGAATTGGCCACAGAAAACCTTTTCGCACCACAGGAAGTTCTAAGAACCTTTGGAGGAACCGTCTCTTTCTTTTGTGTCCACACTGCAAGACCCAGGAACGATCGTAATTGTTAAACACCGTTCTTAAGGGACATTAAAACTAAACGACACAAGAGGGACATTAAGTGATGTGCAAAACGATGTGTTTTACGGAACCTCGGAAACCTGCAATATGTACCTAACATGGCTCGACTGGACCCTGTGTATTGCCGCCTGCAGCTATACTTATCATTGTCGTTGTGAAACAAAAACCTTTTTTCTAAAACGATAAAGAAGAGCGAAGAATCAGGTCATCCATAGCTAAATGAAATACTGTTGAAATGGACTGGAACAGAATTTTACATGATTGTTTTTCATGTTGTTTCATCCTTTATAGAAGAAAGAATGATGTAGAAGAAATGCCCAACAGGACAATTCTGAGGGCTGTGTCCTTTTAGTTCCATATTTCCCGCTGGTGGTTTGGCCATGATCTTTTTTTTTTTTTTATTATTATTATTGATCAAGTTTAAACTTAAGTCGCCAAAAATATAAAGTTTAGCTAATTCGAAAAACTTGAAAGACCCAAACAGAAGAAACAGTGATGAATGGAGCTGGATCAGGGAATGATGACACCGCGTCTGCAGCAGGACAACTTGTCAGATTCCCGTCAGCGCTCAGTGGCGTTTGGCCGTTTCCTCGAGATTTATCACCCTGTTACTTCGCCATATCGACCCGCTGCGTTTGTAGGCACCGAAAGAATTGACATCGACACGAATCATTCTGATTTATGTACTTTCAAAATATTTATTGGATTGTTTTAGAGGGAGGAAGGAAGCCCCCAGTGCAGTGATTTCCATCTTTTTTTTTCCCCCGCCTCCCTCACGCTGTCTGTTGTCTCTATCGATCTGCCAGGGGCGAGGGCCTTCTGAAAACGACGCTGGATCTGTTTCACCAGGCCGAGGTACGTGCGCCTCAACCTTTACCACCCTCTCTTCCGCTGCTCTACATTGGCGCCATTTGATGTGCGTTTTAACTGAATGAGCGAATCGATGGCTTTATAAATGCAGAGAGGTCCCACACCCTTGCTAATGTCCTTTCTTTCACTATCCACTTAAAAACGACTCGACCTTTGGCTGCTTATTGGGTGAATCCTACCAGCACCCAAGGGCCTCTAGGGCGTCACTGTCACTTATGGTGATATGGTATTTGGCTGAAATAAAAGCTGAAGGGAAGGAAGGGAGAGAGACTGAAGAGAGAGAGGGGAGGGGGCGATACTAGATTATACTACTGTCACTTCTGCTACGACTACTACAAATACTAATAAGTCAAAAACGCTTGTTAATGAGTAATGCATTATAACGTGTTTGGGTTTTTAACCCAGTTTGTTTGTTTTCATGCTCTTTGCAGGTTTTCTCTGAGGAGGGGATCCAGCTCTGTTCATCTCTACGCAGTTTCACCACTCAGGTATATTTATGATCAGATCAATCAGTCACCCTCACACACACACACACACACACACACACACACACACACACACACACACACACACACACACACACACACACACACACACACACACACACAGATGTTGACCAATGTTACTACTTAAGTAGTAAAATATGCCACACCACTGAATAATATCAAGCAAAAGCAGCTCAAACAACAGGTGAAGAACAGTCAGTTAGCTGCTTTTTACTAGTTTGAACATGTGCACAGTGCTTTTACCTGCAAACACCCTGTATCTCACACAGCAAGAGCAGGAAATAAGCGACTCCCTGCATCCTGTGAGCTGAGAGCAAACCAGCCACTGTCACTCCAGGCCCGCGCCCCTCCCCAAATTTCCTCCCCAAATTCCCGAGTTTAATTAAACCTCGCCTTTTTTCACAGCCATTAACGACTGCCATCCGTCTCGTGAGTGTGTTTGTGTGTGTGCGTGTGTGTACGCACGCACATGGGCAGTAGAATTGGGTAGCATGGGGGTTGGCAGAAGCCACCCAGCACTAACACATAATCAGCAGGCCCAGCATTTTAACTAGCCTCCCACCCTCTGATTAATGACATCAAACGTCCGTGCTGGTCTGGCCCCCTGCTTCCATAGTTCTCTGATGTAAAAGACACTTGTCGCCCACCTGTGTTGTCGCCCACCTGTGCTGTTAATTACAAAGTTATTCATGTCAATTAGCCTGGACATTTTTTAAGGTCTTACAAAGCTATGCAGCTTTGTAAGCGATAAACTGTGTTGCCCTGAAGAAAAGATGGAGATAGACTGGTAATCTTTGACTTGGGATTTAAGGACTTTCATTCAAGGATTCAGATTGATAACAGAGTAAACAATCTACTGTTACCTTCTGTTGGAAATTCCACTTCCTGCTGTCAGTGTTTGATGAAGAGTGAGTTCCCTTCCGTTGCCTCTAAATCCATTCGGTCCGCAGCGGAATCTGCACGTTTGCCGTGTCTAACGCTAAGAGACGTTTTTCTGTCGCCGGCGTTTTATGGCAGCTGGTTGACGAGGAAAAGGCTCTGGTGACGACGGAGATGGAGAAACTGGCGCCGCTGTGCCAACAGCTGCAGACGGGGGCGAAGACTCCCGTGCAGGGCAAGGCAGCCACCTTCCAGAAGGTAACGATCCCGTGTGTTTATTGTCCACTGTACCCCATGAGTCCCGCTGTAATTTTGCCTAACCTCCCCCGGCACATCAGTGATGGTTGGTGTCTCTTAACTCCATTGCATGTGGCAGTGGATTGGCTTTGAAAGCATCAAAACCACACATCTGACATTAATTTGATATTAATTGATCAAATAGGCGTCAATGCAGCATAACAAGCAGGGAACCCGTCCTCACCAGTAGAATATGGTGTAATCCTGGCATAATAAAAAACAAAAAGACACTCATTCGGCAACCCGACATCCATGAAGGCTGTGATGAGTAAATGAGCATCTTGGCCAGAAACGAGCAAGCTTAGGTCACCTTGCGATTAAGTAGAGGGTCGAAATCAAAACGAATCTGTGATGAAGAGCATGTCCTGTGTTGATACATTAGCGTCTCATTGATGTGCCCGCAACACTTAGTCCCATCCATCCGTCCCTCTCTCCCGCTTCTATTCCGATTATAATTTGCCAGAGTGATGGAAGAGCTTTCCATCCGCTACGAGGAAAGGGGATATGGATCACTCATGAAAATATATTTTCAATGTGGTGTGTGTGTGTGTGTGCGTGCGTGCGTGCGTGCGTGCGTGCGTGCGTGCGTGCGTGCGTGCGTGCGTGCGTGTGTGTGTGTGTGTGTGTGTTTTGCACATTTACAAGAGTTTCTTTGTGTTGTCTTCAATCTTTTCAGCAGCTAAACTTTTTTTGATTTTTTCTCTCGAGGTGGAGACATCCATCCAGACCAGCAGAGCCACTCTAGCCGTGGTCCTGTCCCTGCTCCCGCTCTGTAACAAGCTCAACAGGAAGGTGATGGCTCATGACTTAAACAATATAACAATATAACAATATATCTCTGTATAGCTTAACCAGATCACTGGGGTTTAGTTGAGCTTGAATAGAAGGAATTATAAACTGAAAACAATGATGACGTATTTTGAAGAAATGTAGAAGTAATTTGTGCCGCACAAATCAGCATTTTAAGGAAATTTGTTGTAAACGATTCCCTGATCATTTGGGGGTGGACTTTGTAAAAACCCTTGTCCTATCTAATGCCGTCCCCTCACTTTTCTCTCCCTCTCTGCAGTACAAGTCGGAGAGGAGCAGCCTGGGCTCTCCGCAGGGCTGGAGGGAGCACCCAGACGCGTCCACGCCCGCCAAGAATGGCACCCTCAACAGCAAGAACACCAATGGCTTTGGGGTCAAATCTCTAGAGCAGCACATGGTCAACCTCAACCTCCTGGAGAGCAAGTAGTCCAAGAAACAGCCCCTCTCCATTTGCTTCATTGGAACAGCAACCCCCCCCTCCCGTCATCTTCATGCAGCCACCACGGAGTGGGATAGAGGAGAGGAGCGGCATCAAGTTGCCTCAGCTCAGATTGTGATTTCTCTCAAACCAGATTGTAAACAAGGGTTTACAGGAAATGTAGACAATAGAACTGTGCCAAAGTGCAACCCCAAAGTTACCCTTCATCTCAAGCACTAGTTCCACCCCAGCCCACTAGAGGGCGCCAGGGAGCCACCTCAATGGCTTAACCTTC
Organism: Zeus faber; assembly: GCF_960531495.2. NCBI lineage: Eukaryota > Metazoa > Chordata > Actinopteri > Zeiformes > Zeidae > Zeus > Zeus faber. The sequence continues at coordinate 24,181,608 of NC_137193.1, forward strand.
AACGGTTGAGTAATCCGCAATCAGAGAAGGCCCCCCCATCTAATTGGAATCAGTTTAATTATGGCACTGACTAATGATGATGTTAAGGGTGAGGTGATGATAAACTGACCTGCAATCAGCGATGAGAAGGGGCTCCACTGGATACTCGCCTGTTCTCACCACGTGCCTGTGTGAAACCAGCCCATTTGCTTCATGGAGTTCTGTAACTGTTGAACATCGCAGCCAAATGATTCAACAGAAGTTAGAAATCCCACCGTGCATGTTGCCTCCGTCACTGAACCTTGGTCATTTGATTGTTACCAGACTAGCTTTGTAACGTTCGCTGTTGTAGTTAAATTTGTGTTTTAGATCACATACCGTACATTGCTGTCTGAATTTTACAAGTAGTGGATATCTTATAAGAAGTACATAATGGTTTGTAAGTCGTGGCTGCGTAGTGGATAACACACACTTGTGATGTCAGTGGAATCCAGCCCAACGTGCCGTTTAGCAACTTGGTGTGAAAGCAAATCACAAATTAATGCCAAATATGATCGTCCTCGTTGAGAAGTCATGCTACCAGACTGAAACAAGAACTCACCCTCAATGTTTATCAGTGGAGGCTTATTTCTATAGAAACATGTTTTCCCAAAAAAGGTCAACTGACAAGGATGAGCTATTACTGAAAAACCTTTCTACTGTCTTGACTCTTCACTAGGTGTAAACTGATTTTCTCACTTAAAGTGTCCACACACTTGAATTTTGGCAGTGTTAAGGCCATCAATGACATATCTCTGCTTTGTGGAAAAATTTTCCCCGTAATTCTTTTTTGCTATTTCGGGCAATAATTTTGCAGTGTACTTGTTGCCACAAAGCCATCCTGAAGTGATCAAAAGAATGGTAGGAAAGAACCAGCTAAACTATCTTCTCCCAGATTCACACAATGACAGTCTAACAATGCTGCTAATCAAGGTTTTACCTCTTCCACGTCATAGAATGCGACATTTAATAGTGTAATAAAAAAGGGCCAGAATAAGTCTGTGGACACCTTAAGCGACGTTACTGATCGGCCCCGTGTCATTGTAATTGTCATTTCGACCCTTGAAGTGTACTTGCTATAAAGACAGTCATTGTGAAGCTGCCTAGTGGACAAGCGTGTTAAATAATATGGTTTATATAAATATATATGACACTGTACTTGAAGCTTAGATACAATATATAACACAGCATGTATCTCAAGTTGATGAGTGATATTGGTACTACGCCACGGTGGAAGATGACTGAAATGGATCCACGTACTGTATACAAAGCTTTAGAGATGTCATACTGTGCGGGAGCAGCTAAGGATGCTGGGTATTGTGGTAATGCAGATGTGAAGAAATAATAGATCTAGTTTTGGACCACCCATTCTTTTGAACGTTGAATGGTTGTTAAAAATGACTTAGAGCAAAACAATAAACAATATTTTTCTTAAATGAGCATTTGGTTGTTTTTTCTTTTACTTGACATTCTCCAAAAAAATATGAACTGAAATGTGATGGAAGTGTTGTTTTCACAATAAACAAATAACCTTTATATGTACTCTTCTTTACAAATGAGTAATTCGGCAGCACACATGGAAAAAGGCCTTTCCTAAAATATCCTTGCATTTCCTTAACAAAACAAAAACTAATAACGTCCAAGGCACAGTGCACTCAACAGTGAACACGGGTCACTTTCCAGGACAGTGATTCCACTCCCACTGCTCAGCGGAAGCAGGAGACTCAAGAGAAACTTGTCCTCGCTTGGGCGGTGATGTCCATCAGCTGGGCTGCGGTTCCACGTCGGCCCGTTTGGAGACGACCTTCTCAAACTCCTCTCTGCTCAGCAGGGTCTCTGTGATGCTCTTGCTCTCCTCAAACTTCGGCAGGATGACGGCAATGTATCCTTCGGTGGATGGCTGGTCAGACCCAACAGACAATTTATAGTTATGCAAAACACACGCCTTTCGATTCAATTAAATGAGTTAATCATAGCGTTAAAAAGGCATGAATTACCATCTACCTGGGAGATATTAAGAGATATGTTTGTATGCCAAGTTAACCATGGATCTAAATTACCTTCTCCAGCAAGAGTGCAGGTCTTGTCAATATTTCCTCATTTACCTCTAGAAGGCGACCCCGGATGCAGCTGGGGATAAGAAAAAGAGGCGTGGTCAGGACAGTTTGTTGTAATAGCATAAAGGCTCCAATTCAGCCGTTAAAACATGAGGTACAATTTGAATCATGGGATACTTGAAGAATCATTTTACCTGTAGATTGTGTATTCAGTGTCATCAGTACACGTTATCCGACACAGCGGCGCAAACTCGGTCAGAAACTGGCCCCCCTGTGGATATAGTTAAATAGCAATGTAAAAGACAGATGGATGGATTGAGGTGTTAACAACAGTACGCATCAAAACAATGAGCATAAATATATAAATAATGTTATGACATTTTTTTTAAGGCAGGCAATATTTGTTATACTTTATTAAGCTATATTCTATATTGATTTGTCCTCTGCATTTTACCCATTGTAACTATTTAGGACCAGTGTCATCAATATACAATACATTTAAAAAAAAGTACTAAATATTGTACTATAAAGGCAAAAAATATCTATCATGCATGCACATTCTGACAAAAGTAGGAAATTGACCAAGTTGACATAATTATCTATAAAATCTGCACATATAGCCTGCTGTGTGACAGGGTGGAAATAAATTGGTTTAAAACTACATGTACATAACTTAATTATATACACACACACACACATGTATATATACATATACTGTACACACACACATATATACACACAGATATACACGTACACCATTGGATAATTACAAATCAATCACAACAACAACACACCCTCTTGGACTTCCCAGACACTTTGTTTTTAAGACGACTGCAGCCGTCACTGATCTGGTAGTTGACGCTCGTGATTGTCCTCCCGTTCTGGAGGATCGGGTGCGTCTCGGCCAGGGTGAGGACACACAATCTGGGGGGAAGGCACAGAAAGCCTGGCTCAATTACCATTAAAGCCTTGGAGGGCTTCATTCATCCGTGCACGTTGTCACGTCAATCATCAATTCGGGTTCTCGAGTGTTTGAGGGGGGTTCACCTGTTCGAATGCTGCAGAACGCAGTGGTCTTCACATGGATTCCCCTTCATGTCTGAAACAGGTTTTTTTTTTTGTTTGTTTGTTGTTAAATGTTGGAACCAAAATAGGAACTTAATACGCAGCTACATGCTACGCAGCTACATGCTACTCGGCAGACCACCGACATGCGCAAGGGAAGTGACCCTGGCGCCCGGCGAAAACACGGAGAATATTTGCAATCAAAGCTTGGTCACCTGCTCTGTACCATCGCGTGTAATATCGATCGATGACCGAAGGAGCCGGCGCCCCTCCGTCGCTCTGCTCCGTGACGTCCATTTGCACAGCGGGGACTGAAGCGGCGCGGTGTTTCTGCACGGACGGCAAAGCTCGCTGCACAGCATTGTTCGTTTCTGAAAGGGGTCCCGGCACCTACAATACACACGTGTATATGGTTCCGAGCGAGATAGAGAGAGAGAGAGAGAGAGACAAGTAGTGACGCAAACGTGTGACGACACCTTCTATCTGGTATTGGGTGAGTAAAGGGCTTTTCATTTGAGACAGACTGACACATAAATAAACAAGAGGCGAACACATGTCTTTCTATTTTTTTGTTGTTGAGAAAGGCGGTCACCCTAAACCTTCATCGAACTTCTTTATACGTGTTGCTTTTTTGGCGTCCGAGCAAAAACCCCGTCGTCCATCAAACGTTAAAAAAGTTGACCCGAATGAGATGAATTAACCCGTCTGCTTGATAACGGATTATCACATATATTCTTTAGTTGTTTTCTTGAATTATACTTCTACTTCTGTATCCTTATTAACTAAAGTGTTTCTTAAAAAAAAAAAAAAAAACATGTTCCACAAGATTTCCAGTGTGATAAATCGTGCCAGTAGCTATCCACTGGGACCCCAAGTACTTTTTTTTCCATCTTCTTTTTGTAGGAACTGATTAATGTAAAGAGAAAACCAGCTGTACGTACGAAGATGTTTTTCCAAAAGGAATTCATCATTATTGACCACTAGATGCCACTCTTCAACAAACCTTTCTGTAGTTGTAGAGTGGAGCGTAGTTTCAAAATACATTCCTTTTCCACTGGCTGGGCGAGCGGGACCCTATCCCAGGTCACCACAGGAACAGATTGATGGGTGGAAATGGATGCAACCACACACACACACACACACACACACACACATCATCTCTGATTTTATGACTTTTTTTTAAACCAATGCTACAGTCATTAATGCGACGGAACTTAATTGAATTACGTTGAATTTTGACTCGTGAAGATAATTGTAGGATCATAATGACTACACTTTGGGTACAGAATGTGTGAACAGGAACAAGTTCAATGGTTTTGCAAGGTTGGTATTTCAAATCCAGTATGATAACATCATGTTGGTTGTACGGCTTTAGAAAGATACTGACACAAAAAAAGCTTGAAGAAAGTTCAATGAACAAAGCAATAAATAATACATAATAGATATAACAGAAGCTCATTAAGAAAATAATGAAAATTTAAAAAATAAAAACATTTTGAACCACACACGAAAAACACCAAAGTAATCAATCAAACACAGTGCAAAAGGTCATATCTCCATGAGAGAGAGAGAGAGAGAGAGAGAGAGAGAGAGAGAGAGCAAAGAGAGCGAGAGAGAGAGCGACGTCTCCCTCTGAGTGTTTTTCCATGACTCCTCTGTATGTTTGGGTAAAGTTTGTAATTACTTAAGAGATGAAATACCAAACTATTTAGGAAACATTGGACAATAAAGCTCATTAACCACAGAGATACAGCGTTGCCTCATGCCCCCTTCACCACCAGAAACGAGTCAATATAGTTGGACACAAGTTTGTGACTTGGTATATGTTGTGCAAGACCTTTTTTGCTGACACACTGGCCGTTATGAGATTATAGCTTCTTGTCGTCCTTAATCATAGTTTAAACAGACATTGATGAGAGAGAGAGAGAGAGAGAGAGAGAGACGTGTGCCATGACGCGCGTGTGTGTGTGTGTGTGTGTGTGTGTGTGTGTGTGTGTGTGTGTGTGTGTGTGTGTGTGTGTGCACGCGCTTTACTGTGTGTATGCATACATGTCTGTGTGTGTTCATCTATGAGGCCACATGTGTTAATGTTTGCCTATGACATGTTGCATATGCTCCTGTTTCCCACCAGACGGTTTCTGTGTATTATTTGTCTTTTTCGCTCTGTGTATATTCATTCCAAAGCCTCTAACAGTGACTGTTGAGATGGAACACACTCTCTCACATCTCCACCACTTACCGTGTGTGTGTGTGTGTGTGTGTGTGCGTGTGTGTGTGTGTGTGTGTGTGTGTGTGTGTGTGTGTGTGTGTGTGTGTGTGTGTGTGTGTGTGTGTGTGTGTGTGTGTGTGTGTGTGTGTGCGTGTGTGTGTGTGTGTGTGTGTGACGTCGGCTCCGGCTCCACGTCAGCTACCGCTCCGCTCGGTCTGGCCCCGGCTCAGTCTGTTTGGCTCCAGCATTCCCTCTGTCCGCGTGGAAGTCATCCATCTTCTTCCTGCCGTCTGTCCTCCCTGAGCCGGAGGACAGACAGGCCTGATAAGGAATGAAAGAAGCAATAAATGTATATGGCTTGAGGGGAAGATTTATATACAGTATGTGTGCCTCTTTTGGGGTCAGAAACAGATGTGCATTGGTTCACACTTATGGCGTTAAACCGTATAAAGGAAAAAAGCATCCCCAGTTTCCTGGTGCCACATCCCACAGTTCATTATTCAGCTGAAGAGTCTCAGACCAGATAGATTATGTGTAATTTCTAGGCGGTGTAGTTTATAGAGAGGGAAGTTCCATGAGGAAGGCGATCGGTTTTTGATAGACGGTTACAGCCCACATGCTATGAGCGCTAATTCTGCGTGGTTTTTTTTTAGTGAGAGGATTCAATGCAAACGGCTCCATCTGGAACTATTCAAACATCTAGCAACATGATATGAGTCGGCGGTAAACAGATATGGCGATGTGTCAGCGAGAAAGACAAATTACTCGTTTACTCTTCCTTTCCTGGACAGAAATAAGGTCCACCTGCTTTTGCCATTATGTCAGAGAATGTGGTCGGATGATGCCTCAATGCAAACTAGTCCAAAATGAACGAAGAAATTCCTATGGAATGTACATTTGACTAAAAGCAGTGAGTAATTGTAAGCCAAGTAACTGTTTTTTTTTTAAAGAGCTGCTGGGCTTTTTCCACGAGGTCCCAATTGCATCATCTTCATGCGAGAGAACGAACCTCACTGCGCACGAGTGCACAAGCTTAGTCTAAAGGTTCTCCTAATTCAGCGCCAAATGGTAAAAAGAAGGCAAATAAATGAAAAACATTAATAAATCTGATATAAATAGACACATCTGCCCCAGCTCAGTGACCCTGTTCGCATGCAGAGGTGAGGAATAGTTTATAAGTCATGACGGATAGAGTTAAAACGAGTCATCGAGGGCAATCTTATTCCCAACCTGTAAGATCAGACCCCTGATAAAGTAGGCAAAAAATTATTTCAATGTGTTTCTCATAAAGGGCAGAGATGTAAGTAATTGAACTCTTGCCCTCCATATAAGAAGTGAACTGCAACAGAACATAATGGAAGAAAACCATTCAACCACCCACAAATTAAATGAATGTCAGTGTTAAATCACCTCAGGTATTTTTGGGGGTATTTCACTAACCGTTCTCATTTTATGCTCATAAATCGACACGACAGAAATCCATCTTTTAAGCCACTTTTCCCCTTTCATTTCCCAGGTCGCAATGCGCCTAAACCGCAGCTTTTGACTCTTCATTTGTACATACCTGTCGTCTCTCTTGTCATTCCGTCGAGACAGATAGGGAGTAGGAGACGCTGACGGCGATGGAAAGAAGGTGAGATACAAAGTCTGCACACACGCACACACACACGCACACACACACTGACACACCGATGATCACTCTTTTCTCCCCTTTTTTTAACAGCTATGAAGAAATGCCGAATTCCTTACATCAGAGTAATAAAAACCTAACTAGATTCCTTCATGACCTCCTCTAAAACGTATGTTTGTGTTTTTAATTCTCTCTAACTTTTAGAACAACTACATCCAACCAGGTAATGCCTACCTGGCAAACGTGTGTTTATTATTGGAGGGATCCCATCTGGTAAACAGCTGCTCTCCATGGAAAGGAAAGGTTTGTCCAAGAAGAAATCTCCCCCATTTGTGCCAGCATGTCGTATAATAATGCCACCGGCAACATGTCTTTTTTTTTTTTTTTTTTTTTTCGTTTTCTCCTAAATCTCCTCTCTGGAATATTATGAATAGACTTATCACAGTGTATTACAGTGAAATCTACACTTTGTCTATCTTACTTATTTCCATTAAGTTGCAACATGTTTGCCAAACCAAAAACTATTAATTTAAAGTTCATTATTAACATATAAGATCAGCCACAACATTAAAACCACCACTAATAACCACTAATATTGTGCCGCCAAAACAGCTCTGGCCCGTCAAGGCATGGACTCCACAAGACCTCTAAAGGTGTCCTGTAGTATCTGGCTCCAAGACGCTATATCGTTTAAGTCCTGTTAGTTGCGAGATGGGCCCCCCATGGATCGGGCTTGTTGTTCCAGCCCATCCCACAGATGCTCGATTGGATCGGACCCTAACTCCGGTCATCCACATGATGTAGAAGAAAACTTGATTCATCAGACCAGGCCACCTTCTTCCATTGCTTCATGCTCCAGTTCGATGCTCACATGTCCATTGCAGGTGCTTTCAGCAGTGGACAGCAGTCAGCATGGGCACTTTTACCGGGCTACAGCTACGCATAGCACAGCAAGCTGCGATGCACTGTGTGTTCTGACGTCTTTCTATCATAGTAGCATTAACTTTTTCAGCAACTACTGTGGGATCCGACCAGACGGGCTAGACTTCACTCCCCACGCACATCAATGACCCCATGGGCGCCTATGACCTTGTCCCCGGTTCACCGGTTGTCCTTCCTCGGTCCACTTTTGGTCGGTACTAACCACTGCATACCGGGAACACCCCACAAGACCTGCTGTTTTGGAGATGATCTGACCCAGTCGTCTAGTCATCACAATTTGGTCCTTGTCAAAGTCACTCAGATCCTTACGCTTGCTCACTTTTCTTGCTTCCAACACATCAACTTCAAGAACTGACCGTTCGCTTGCTGCCTAATATATCCCACACGAGATGAGCAATGTTATTCACTTCACCTGTCAGTGGTTTTAATGTTGTGGCTGATCGGTGTGTATGAGAAAATGGCATTAAATAATTTGATGCTTTATAATGTTTGATGGGGTCTGTCAAGCACAGCCTGGCCCCTGAAAACACCTTTGAAAATAAATATTTTTTGATATTTATGGAAGAAACATGTTTTTTTACTGTAATTATTAGCTAATGAATTAAATCTTGGGAATATTTCTTGTGTTGCGGCCATTATAGGATGAAATCTTCCACCCTGTCACAACCCCCCGTCAAAATGTATACATTTGTAATAGATGATAAGAATAACGATTTTTGTGTTGGAGGTGGGAAAATATGTTCTCTGGGAAGAATATTAAATAATGAAAACTAAATTTTTTTTATCTTTGTGCTAAAAACTTCTGAAAATAGAAAGGGAAAATGGCACCCATCTTTTGGAATGACTAAATTTTCCAACATTTCATGCAGTGCAAGAGCATGAAAGGGGGAGAAAGGATGCATAAACTAATTTCAGGGTAATAAAAACATCTGAAAATAAAAAAAATCCTCCTCCTTCGGCATTTTAGTCCATTTAGACCACAGTGGAGTAGAAGAAGACACCTCACCTCTAACTGGAAACTCTTTGAACACTCACTCTGGGGGGGGGGGGGAGGGGGAGAGAGAGAGAGAGAGAGAGAGAGAGAGAGAGAGAGAGAACTGGGACATAACTGTGTGCGTTGGCCGCAGCCTAGTTCCACCACAACACATGATGTCGGTTACAAACCACTTCATCGTTTAAGATTAGGTTAGAAGCGCTTTAAACATCCTTCACATCTTCAAAAATGATCTGTGGTTATCATCGGAAGACTGTATCGGTGTTATTTTGAAACCGGTCTCTTGGTGAGCAGTTAGTGATCTGACTCTTGTTGGGCGGACTGCACGCATCCATCTCAGGCGATGGAGAGAGATCTCAAAATCTAGTTTCCAAAGCAGTGGCGAGAGATTAATATTGGAATGGAAAATGCTCACGTCGGTCTGTTTGTCTGTCTGCCTGCCTACCTGTCTGTCTGTCTGATCGCCTTTCTTCTTGTCTGTCTGCCTGCCTGCCTTTCTGCCTGTCTGCTTGTCTGTCTGTCTGCCCGCCTTTTTGCTTGTCTTTCTGTCTGTCCATCCGTCTGCCTGCCTACCCGTCTGTCTGGCTGGCTGGCTGTCTGTCTGCCTGCCCGCCTGCCTTTCTGCTTATCTGTCTGTCTGTCTGTCTGTCTATCTGCCTGCCGTTCTGTCTGTCTGTCTATCACGATTGCAGAGAAGAGAACTATTTAGCGATAGACAGTTCACCAAAAACGACTTTATGAGCTTTTTATGGGAAGGGTGGAAATTGTTTTGTTTTTTTTAAAGCTAAAAACCCAAATCATTCCCCCATCATAAGATCTACACAACAGATCTAACGCATCTCCTTCGCCGGTTTGGAAGTGTAAAAAGGAAAATAGGATTTTTAATTAACAGGAGCGGAATAAGGGGTTCATTCTTGCTAAATTCGATTGAGCAAAGCAAACATTTGTCCAGATTTTTGGCACTGAGGCGGTGAAGTCACAGGTTTGGACAGCTGGTCCTGGCAGCAGGAGAGGAGGATGTGGCGGGATTAGAAGAACAACCATCGTGCTCCATACGATGGAGAAGAAACCAATGAGCATCCCTCCCTCCCCACACTCAGGGCTTACACACCTTTTTCCCTCCGTTCCCAAAGACAACTCGAAACTCTACCGACTCCCTCTTGTATTTCTCATTGGGGGTGAGAGTTGAAGTCCCCCGGGGCGTGAGCGCAAGTGTTTTCCTTGGTTTTTAACATCCTCTGTAACATCAAACAAAATCCACCCACAAAATCCCCTCTCCCCACTCTTTCCTCGTCTTTATCGGAAAAAGGCATCTCCGGCCCTGGGTCGTGGCAGAAGTCGGGTTTCGCGGGAGTCCGGTTTTGTTGACGCTGGATGCTCATTCCTTTCTCTTCCAGGTCCTTTGTTTCCAACTGTGAATGTTGGCGCGGCAGAGGCGGATTCTCTTTCATGTCGGTGAATGGCCGCACAATTTTCAATTTCAGAGAAAACCTTTTTCTTTTCTTTTTTTGGTGGACATTATGCATTATTCCTACGTTTTACAGGAAGGGCTGAGGTTTATTTTGCTTTGGGATTAATTCACTACCGCCACACACCGTATTTCCAAACCCCTTAACATCCGCTCTGGATATACGCTTACAAAGCCCTTTACAGGTTCTAAACATAATTTAAGAATATTAAAACCTGAGAAAGTGGGCATAATAAAATAAAATAAAACATAGTAAGAACTGAATTTGGATATAAGAAGAGACAAGACGGACAAATTCAAATGCATAGGACAAAAACAAGGCTTTATAAAAAATCAATAAACATAGATTTTCACGAGCTGCTCAAAACAATCAACCCTCACGTCCTTAATGTCGTATGTATGTAGCTGTTTAACGACTGCTGTCCATCAGCTTCAGTGAGACAAGGATCATTTATAACCCAAAAGCTGCATCACTCTGTTCACTAGCCGCTGCTAAAATGTCCACGTGCCTCTGTAGAATCAGCCTGATGTGAGAAGTGACTTGTGCTGACTGGACGGCAGTCGCGGCATGGTGCAGCTGGAGCTACCAGATGTGAGACTTTCCATCACTGATTCTTGCATTGTGTGTGTGTGTGTGTGTGTGTGTGTGTGTGTGTGTGTGTGTGTGTGTGTGTGTGTGTGTGTGTGTGTGTGTGTGTGTGTGTGTGTGTGTGTGTGTGCGTGTGTGCGCGTGTGTGTGTGTATGTGTGCGCATGCGCATGTGGGTGTGTCTGCTGTACAACACACATACAACATACAACGCACACACTAGGACAAACATCTTCCTATACATACAGTACATACACACTTTCATTTCTTGCTTTTGTTCTGCTTGCAGATATTTAACAAGGGCTGTTAACCGGCTAGTCTCCATTTGATCCCTAGAGCGTTAATTGAATCAGTAGAAAGTGCTGATTTCGTCTCCACCACTTGGTGGAGATTTAAGAACTGAACCCCCGGGTGGTTGCTTAACTTAATGAAATGTAATAAAATCAGATCGGCCAGGTTGCTGACTCTGTGGCGCTCCGTCTTTGCGGTAGTACGTTAATTTCCTCCAAAACACTTGGGAGTCCATCGTTATTCGCACGGCTCCCGCTTCCGTGGGGAAAACTGTTCTTCCCGACTATATTCTCCCAGAACAGTAAGAATGTGAAAGTCTCCCCCCACCTCCCTGTGCACACAAAATGTCATTGGTTTTCTAAAGTATGTTGAGAATGTGTAAGTTTCAACAACATTAAGTTGCACATAGTTCACCAGATCCTTGTTTTAAAGACCTGAGAGTTTCCCTTCCCTTTGCTCGCATTCATAGACGTATTAATCATCCTCTCCCTCCTGTGACTCAGTGCAGCCAGGGAGCAGAACTCTGAGCTGCAGGTGAACGGACAGTCGCCCCTTCCTGCCCTTGGACCCGTGTTTATTTGGGGTAGTGGATTAAACGGTTCGGTTAACTTGAAAAGGGGTAGTTGCGCAAATATGCCCAGAAAGGGAAGCTGTAGTTGGCTGCCCAACCTAAATCATTTCAACATTTTGTTGATTGACATTTTGCACCGTGCCCAATTGAGTTGTGCTTGTTATTATATGTGCTATGTGCAGCAAAAAAAGTTTTTAGTTTTCTTCAGCCGGCCTCTCATAAGACGTGTAGAAATGCGATCCGTCGTGTGTCCACCGCTGAACTTTGACCAACATTAGCTGTTGGTCAAAGTTCCAGATGTTTGCGTCCAACTTAAGAATTGAGAAACTGGAGCTGAAAGATTCTTCCCGTTCCAGTCACTGTGGACGGATGGCGCAAGAGGTTCCCAAAAATGTTAGACGTGGCCGTTGTGCAGTTTCGCAGGGTGGATCCAAAGCACACAGCGGATCAGGCGATGACGGATGTGGTCTGTTGATTTACAAGGGGAGATGTGCTGTACCTTGGCCGCACCGCCGCCGTCCAAGCAGCCAACAGAAGGAGCAAAACAAGAGGGACAGAGTTGTACAGTCATTCATAATCATTATTAAACGGCTCTGTGGAATGCTCGATTCTGATTGGTCAATAGCAGCAGTCTTCGTCAGCAGTCAGTTATTTGTCAGTAATGACTGCTAGTGGTGACATCTTGGGATGCTACATAGAAAGTGCAGAGGAAGACCTGAAGGGCATAATGCAGATGTATGTCCAATTCCACACCAATAACAGTAAATAGCTTAGTAGGGCAATGTTGTGGACTATTTTTCTCAGCCTAAGTTCTTCAACTAAGCTATAAAATCATTAAAAAATCAACATTCCATCTCAATGTTTTCTTTTATTTATTGAGTAGCCTTGTAATAAGTGATATAATGTGCAGTCTGCCGGTGATTATCGCAAAATAACGCCCTTAAGAATGATCACCGTGTTGGCGGTTATTTTGCGATAATGACTGGCTGGCTGCACATTATCCCATATTTATCTATAGTTTTTTCTAAATGCTAAATCGTTTCATAGCACTTACACCCTAGCGGGACCAATGTTGTTTGATTTAGCATTGTACTCATTTGTTGGCAACATTTACGACATGGCCGTTCATCAAAATCCATTTATTTGACAATAGCGCTTGAGTGGAAAACAGTTCGAAACAACAGCATCGCGGGCACAAATTCACATTAATACACACTAAACACGTCACTCACGTCTGTGCTCTACGCACATCACATCACTGGTGCGGTGCCAGCAGACATATCTGGAGTGCATTAACACACGCGCCACAGTTTTATGTCCACTCCAGGCTCCGCGTTGCAACTCCCCTCCCCGAACGGCGGGTGTTCCCATGTTCTCACAGTTCAAAGTGCTCGTACCAGGAAATATACCTTGCATGACGACCTACCTTAAAGAAACTCACAGGTTTGCAATGCCATGGCTCTAATGTTTGATGGTTACAGCCCTCCTGCAACACCTCCCTTACCCATCGATACACAAATGTCACAGAATCATTCATGGGTTTGTTCAGCCCAATTGTCTACAAATCCTCTTGGTAGTCCAGACCGTCCAGCTGGCTCACCGGGATTGCGTAAACAGATCTGCCCTTCCTCCTCCTGCTGCCCCTCTTCAGCTGCAGAGAATCCTGGGTCTCGGCCAAGGAAAAGTACGCGCTGAGGCTGTTTCTTACGCCGTAGCTCACCATGCTGTCGCGGTTATCATGGCGACCTAAGCTGACGAGCCCTTTCCTGTATGATGCAGGAGAATGAAAGTGAGCACATTTGAACTGAAACCTCACAGCCAAAAAACACGGGGTGTCGTAAAAATCTCCCTCTCGAGTCGCTACCTGTCGACGTCCCTCCAGTCGAAGTTGCGTCGCAGCACCACGGGTGGATCCGGAGCGGCGACATCTGATGAGGGACACGCCCCAGACAGACAGGGGGAAGTGAGCACACAGCACAGGCCGTCTGCACAGTCTGAAAACCAAATGATAGGACTAGTGAAGAGCTGTATAAAGGTGATGGAATGACTCAGTCCTGATTTCTGATTAATTTTACATTCTGTGGTTGTCATTATCAACAACCATCCCTTCCTGATGTGTTCTAAAAGTGTTCTGTAGCACAGGAAATATAGTTATGCAACTAGGGAAACAACTCTATAGGAAGAACCCAGGACGTTTGTTGTCCGTACCAAAGCACATGTTCTACCTTGTTTCTGTGTGTGTGTGTGTGTGTGTGTGTGTGTGTGTGTGTGTGTGTGTGTGTGTGTGTGTGTGTGTGTGTGTGTGTGTGTGTGTGTGTGTGTGTGTGTGTGTGTGTGTGTGTGTGTGTGGTAATCTATAGTGTATTGATTCAGGCCCAGATTCCTGTGTGTCTCTAACCAGAGTAGTGGTTGACCATATCTTCGAGGCACTGGAAGGTGAGCCGAGGGGAGATGTAGTACCAGCTGTTGTCCATGCGGGAGATGCGGTAGTGTTTGATGACCCTGTGCTTCACCGAGAGTGAGTACACACCTGGGGACACATCACATATGCATCAATAGCAGGACTTCAGTTATTGCATTATAGGGGTAATATTTTGTTTGAGACGACTGGCTACACTGTATTTCGCAGGCCGGACTTCTGCTCTGATGTTAGGAAAGTATAAAAGAAGAAGTTTTATTCTCCATCGTAACTTCTCTACAGTTTTGCATATACTCGCAGGTGCCGCTGCAAGGCAGTGGTATGGCGCTGCTGGACTCGGAGGGCTGGTGTCTCTGACTGTTTTTTTCGGCTCACCTTTCTCCCTGACGCTGTCCCGCACCATGAAGGAGCCCACACTGTTCCCGGGCAGTAGCAGCAGTTCCTCGGCTTTCTGCCTTGCCACGCCCTCAAACAGCCAGCTGAGCAGCACCAACACAAACAAATACAATAGTACAAAGTATACAAATACAAAGTATGGTCTAGTAAAGCTTAACACTTTGCTCAAAAGGTCATTGATACGAAAATATTTTTTTAACACCTCACCCATGGTAGAGTTTTGCAACGTGGCTGCTGGGGATGTAGTTCTCGCTTCCTGTTGTGGCAGATCGGACTCTCCACTTTGAAGCCTCTCTGTCAATCACAAGCAAAACAAAAAAAAAAAAGAGGAAATTAAATTACGTCTCCTGTAGACAATGACACTCGCTATTATGGCATTTAACCCTTTCCCACATTTAGCAACTCATTATTCCCATGCAGCCATGTAACTGTCCGTACTGCGAGATGGCGCCGAGCTTCTCCCCCGTTCGGTACAAGGGCCTGCTGACGTCCGCAGAGGGGTAGTCCTGGATCACCACCAGCACATTGTCCCCCATACCTGCCACAAAACAAGATTCACACCATAGCAGATACTGATTCACACACTCGAGTTTCCCGAATGAGCAGTTCATACATGAAAACCTACAAATGTGTCTGAATTACATCAGTTCTGTGCTCACATTACTCCACAAAGACTGATATCAATGCATAGGAAGCGTTCGGATGCATTTAATCACTTTAAGGGGGCGATAACCTTTTTACATGAGTGATATGGGTGTTTGATAACTTTTTTATTACGTAAGTGAAATAATAATTTCTCAAGGAGGTTTTGTGTTTTAGCTTCCCTCTGTCTAATATTAAACTTTGTCTAAAGATCTGAAACCATTACGTATAAAAAATAAGCAATAATAGAGGAAATCAGGAAACGGGCAGATATTTTTCCACGGCACTGTATTTACATATGGCATAATACGTCATATCATACTGAATAATTCAATTTGTTACTTCAAGCAATATAAAGACATTTAACAACTGCATTGTATTCCTTTTTGGTTGGAGATTCAATTTTGACAAATTTCGATGCAAACGGACGGTCGTCTAACCTTCGTCAGCATTGAGGTGTTGTCCGGACTTGTCTGTGGCAATGGCACCCTTGATCACGTTTCCCATCCTCAGTAGAGCGCGGACGGTTCAGATTCAGCACAAGGCTGACGGAGATACACCATCGTAGTTCTCGCGTCTTTTTCAGCAGCCCGCCACCGATGCAGTGGCAAACTCCTAACACACTGTTGTTACTTCCTATCCACCGAGCGAGCGACGTTCGATCTCACCCCAGACACACAGCCAAATAGGGAAGCTAAGTTTAGATACCAGCAGACATTGTTTTCCATCCATGGCAAGCAAGTGACAAATATTTGTGTATCTGTCACACACCTCACCACATCTCCCAAATCTGACACAGCAGGTTCCACCCCGAGCGTCAGCGCCGCGTAGTAAACTACGCACACACCCACTTCCTGAACTGAAAGATGGAAGTAAATAAGCATGTTAGATCGAAAGAGGAAGCTGGAAGTAGTTCAGTTCTTTGAAAAAATTGAAATCAATAATACATCACATTTGTGAATTATCATATTTATGCCAATATTTTCAAAAATAGCATGCCAAAAAGATTTAAAAAATAAATAAAAATAAAAAAGTGTTTAGATAGGATGTTGCGCAAGGATTTGGGAACTATTTCAGTCATTCTGATGCCAAATGTCAGATTTTGGGGGGATGAAAATACTTTGGAAAAAAGCTCCACGCTGGGTCTAGAAACGTCACGCGGCATCGGAGCACTTCAGCTGCGGAATGCTTCTTGCTGCGGAATGCAGGAGAAGAAAAAAACAATATTTAGAGTCCTTAGTGGTGGACTGGCGTGAGGACCAAATTCTTTCTGCTCTCACACGCCTAATTATGGGCTATGCACGCTGTAGATGCTGTAAAACTAAACTGAGTAATGTTCCTTTTTCAACTACTTTTTTTTTTTTTTTTTTTTACTTGAATGAAAGTTTGCTTTGGAGAAAAATGAAATGGAAAAACTCTTCTATCCACAGAAACACGTTGTAGGCCATTTATCTCCTGTTATTCCGTCAAAGTCTTAGTGAATTACCGAATTGTGAGTTGTGCCACGTTTCGTGAAGTTTTGTAGCTGCAGCAGAACGGCAGCAGTTTGACTCAGCGGAAGAGAGCGGTTACCACCTTTCATGTGTGGTCTGCTCCCTGTACCTTCTTCTGACGGACTCGCGCTGTGGTTAATTAAATATCTTTCATCCCCTTCACCCCTTGCTCTCTGTGTGTTGGGTGTTTGGCAGCTTCTCGCAGCATAGAAAGGCTGAAAAGGGATATAAAGATGATAAAGGACTCTGACCCTGATCCAGCTGGAGGCACTTTGGCGGCACCCCAGTTCTCCACCCCATCCGTGAAGTCTGTCCAGATACAAGCACTTACTGGACAATATAGAACCATGGAAAATGATAAGTCTAAATATGTCGACATACGGATCCTTTTTGTGCGCCACAAAATAAAACACATGTTAGTCTTTGACAAGCCAGACATTTTCCAAGATACTTTCCAAACGGTGAAACAATAGACACATACAGTGCCGTGAAAAGGTATTTGCCGGTTCCTGATGACCTCTATTATGGCATATTTGTCGCACTGAATGGTTTCAGATCCGTAGACAAATTGTAAAATTAGACAAAAGAAGCCGACTTCACACGAAACACATTGGTTCATATATTTATTGAAAAGGGTAAAAAGTAATTGCCCCCTTTAACTGCATTGATATCGTTCTCCCACATCGCTGTGGAGGAATTCTAGTGCACTCTTCTTTGCAGAACTGCATTAATTCAGACACATTGGTAGGATTTCCAGCGTCGATTAAACTAGGATGAGTCTGGAAAATCACTTTATTTTTGTTTTTTAACTCGCTGACACAACCGAACACACGCACACACACACACACACACACACAGACACACACGCACTCTGCCCCACTTAATCCCACTATTAATTGTCCTTAAGTGTGTGAGAAAGGACAGTGTTAATTTGTTCATTCACTCATTCATTCAAACAAACCTAGAGCCTCATAAAAAGACAACAGACGATTTATTCGACCCTGTTTGCGGGGTGTATCTCAATTCTGCAAACAGAGCTAAAATACAAGTTCCTCTTTTTTATTAAAATGCGTTGCTGTCAGTCAAAGGTGAACCGTTTCCTCAATACATTATTTAAGCTATCCTTATACTTTATTTTTTAATGCCACATGCCTAAGATCTCAGGTTACATAACAATATTCCACTGTGCAGCGATTTATTATTCTTCATTCAACTTAGCTCACGTATTTTCCACATTTAAACCCAAACCTGGAGTTTTTTTTTGGGGGGGGGGGGTTTCCAAGCCATCAGCTGGCGTTCCCTCGGCCACCTTCCCCCACTACGCCAAAGCAGATGATGGTGAAAATAAGAAAAAAACAAAAGAAAATGGACACGTCCTTGTTGGAAAAGGGAGACAGAGAAAATGACAAAGAGAGAGAGACTTGACGTCTACTCGAAAGTAGGTGAGGTCAACCCTCAGTTACCAGCTAAGAGGAAGGTTTTCAGGATTTTGTGTGTGTGTGTGTGTGTGTGTGTGTGTGTTGGGGGGGGGGGGATCAGTTCAATTGAAATGAAAAATATTCTGCAATACAAGTGGCAGTAAATGCACCGTCGCTGGAGTGAGTTTGCTTCTGGCTCGTCGACCAGTCGTGGTTGGTGTCGCTGGCCGGCGGCTCCAGTGATGTCATGCGTTGTTTTGGTCACTGGCAAGGAAGCATGTGCGGGTTTGGGACTGACACACATATGAGGCCAAAACACAGCTGAAAGTGAAGGACTTGTGAGTTATATTAATGGTACTCATTTCTTTGAAATTTTAGTTTGATCCTGGGATTAGAAATTTACTAATAGAGAAAAATACTGATGTACTATTTATTGATAAGAGAATGGGTATGGGTTAGGGTTCTCAGAATTACGTTTCCATTTTGCATTTTCATATCACAGTACAAACTTCATTCAAAATCTAATCTCCTTCACTAATAGCCAGCAGAATATGACATATTAGAATTAATGGTAATATATATTCCATTCTATGTAAATGTACGTCATGTAAGTCATTTAGCAAGTTTTTTTTTTTATGTAAAGCCACTCAGATTAAAGTGGTAATTCCTCAGATCGTCTGTGTTTGGGGGGATTACACTACTAGTTCAGGAATTCCATTCAAAACGTCAAAAATGAAACTGATTCTTGTTTATAAAAAAGGACCATCAACAAAAAGGTGCACAACAATGTCAAAGGAAACCGTATGAGGCTGCATGCACATAAACTCATGTTGATTCAAGAAAAAGGTTAGAGACCTCTCAAACTTGCCAAACTTGTAGTCAGGATGTGTCTCAATGGACAGAATAAAATGGAAGTGAATGGGTTAATGTATGTTGGATGTATAGAGTCATAAACATAAAAGTAGGCAAAGACAAAAAAACACTTTTTTTTTATGACCCATGTACTCATATACTTTTTAACTGGGTTTTCATTCCATACATGTCATATTGTGTGACGGCCTGACCTGAAAGTCTGTGTAAACTTGTCGCCCAGGGACTAGTGTGTGTGCTCAATGAATCAGGAAGCAGATGTAACACATGCAAAACAAAACAAATGTCTCTATATACGTCCATGGTAATAAACACACTGTTGGTTCTGCAAAAGGAGCACATTCCTTGACGTTTTGAGGTAGTTCATCAAAACGAGTTCCTCCCTGAATCGTTCTCATTGGCTGTAGACTGAAGGTGGCACACAGGCTTGTTTTCCAAATTAAATATTTAACGCCAAGACGTGGATTTTGTATTTATTGAGACGGGGCCATTGTTTGTGTATCAATGTCAAACTTTTAGAATAAACAATCAGGCATTCCATTTCAGTTGTGAAATGATAAACAGCAACAGCATCTTTTACAGAACAATGGCACAGAGGGATAAAACAAGCTCTTGTCTAGTCTTGTAAATGCCCATAAAAGCGTTGCTGCAGGTGTTTGCAGGTGTTGTGCCGGTTGTTAAGGTGAGATTTGGCCGCCTGGGACTTTCCAAAACTGGCTTAAATTGTTTAGGACGTCCGGGATTTATCTCCCTCTGTACGTTTATGAAGCACGTGGGAAGTCTTATAATGTAGTCGTCTGTTCTTTGAAGGTGGCCAATAACTTCTAAAAACTCTCTCTCTCTCTCTCTCTTTCTCTCTCTCTCTCCAGGCTCCTTCCCCCTCTCCTAGGCAGCCAGATGGTCTGTGTCTGTGGCTGGTGTTGGCCCTGCTCGACAGCGGGCTCCGGCTCCGGCTGCCGTGTTGGACTCTGGATGTGTTTGAACATTTCAAGGGTAGATGACTTCCACGCCCTCCGTCTAGAATTACAAAATTACAAGCTGTAAAAAAATGAAAATTCCTTTCATCCTTTTTATAAATTTTTCTTTACCTCTAAATCTATATCTATATGTGTGTGTTGGCTTGGCTTGAGGCTTTGCTGGAACGGAGGACACGAAGGGAAAAGGGAAAGTCGTTATAATGAGTCTTTGCACAGTTTCTTGAAACAATGCGCGTTGGAGGCGCATGGACAGTGCTGGTTATCCCTGCGGTGTCCGGCTGTAATGAGCGGATTCTAAATAGGGAACCAGGGCTGACCCCGCCGCTTCTTGAAAACCCACAAGATCAACACAAACAGGGCGTGTGCACGTTACAGTAGCGTGTGTGTGTGTGTGTGTGTGTGTGTGTGTGTGTGTGTGTGTGTGTGTGTGTGTGTGTGTGTGTGTGTGTGTGTGTGAGTGTGTGAGTGTGTGTGTGTGTGTGTGTGTGTGTGCGCGTGTGCGTGAGAGTTTTTTCCACGCAGTGTGTACGCTGGAAGGCTTATGGCCCAAAACACAGACATCTGGCATCTGAACGCGACTTAAACTCCACGACTCTCTGGATCTGAATCTGTTACGTCTGCACGAGGCATCGACCTCGCCAACGTTTTGATCATCCACTAACTCTTCACTTGAAAAGAAACAAAAATAAGTTTTCATCTCGTCCGGATAATCCTCCATTAACCCACACTGGCGCTGATGTCATTTGGTGATAACGTGTAATAACAGACCATGTATCATCCTTGAGCATATCTCAGCGTCGTAATTCAGGTCAGGGGAAGCCAGTCGCCATAATTTAGGATATAATTCAGTAAAATTGGAGAGGAAACTGGAGACTGGAGTTGCCTACCAGTAATTTATGGGATTATGGTATGGTATGAGAAAAGGCCACGGCGGAGATTTACGGTCGTTGACTCCTCTTGTTTTTTCCTTTCTTTTAGGAAAGATGAGGCCGGTGTTTATACAGGCCTCCTCTGTTTCAAATGTTCTGGACTTTGTCCCTGGTGTTTCCTCCCCATTGACCCACATTGTTCTGACCGGGTCCCTTGCATGACCTCAGCCTTTGTTTATGATCTGGCTTTACATCATCACGAGTTTAGATGAAATGAATCGGCTAATATTTGGATTCGATGGAGCAGATTTTGCTTGATGCTAACATATTCTGTCATGCGAGGAAACACCATTACATTTCCTCCTTTTTAAAAGGTGTTGACAGCGTCTTGGCTCCTTCCAAGCATCTGGCTAAAGCAGGACCAACATCTTCTTGGGAAACAATAATATCGGGGTCAGAAACTGACCCCAGATGTGGTCTTCCCAAAAAGTGTCAATCACGAGCTTTGTTGAAATTCCCTCTGTCCTAAATGATGTCGATCAAATCTCAGCTCCTTCCCTTCCTCCCACACCGTCGACATTCTCTTTCTTTCATTCTGAACTGGAAGGACGTGGGTCTTGTGGAGATTTTTGGCGCCGTGCAACTTTTAGTTTAATTTGTTTTGACATTGATCCATCTCATATCACCCGTCGCTTTTGTTTTCTTGTTGTGTTTTCTTTTTCTTCCCCACAGGCTTGAACCATTCCACTCTGCCGCATTTAATAAGACTCGACTTAATACCATTTGTTTGTGCTCTGTTGGAAAATTTAACTCATTGGATGACATCACCGAAATGACTTTGGGCCCCGACAAACCACCAACAAGCCAGCCAGTGCTGGCATTTTAATGACATAGAACACAGTCTGTGAGAGTTTTTATTTTTAAATCTCAGCCGTTAAATTGTAGCATCATTTCCCCCCTGGGTAAAAAAGATGTTGAGAAAAATACCTAAACCATTCTCTCAAAGAACCCTCATTGCAATGCCGGTGAAAGCGTGGTTGCTGAAGGACTTGGTCCTGATCGGCCCGGTTGGCCAAAGCTATTCAATTATATGTAATTCAATTCAAATGTGCTTTAATCGCCATAACAAGACATGCATTCAACTATTATAATATTACACATAAAATATAATGAAGTTTAGACATTAATTTGACAATAATCAAATGAATAAATAAATGACTAAGTAACAACAATAATAGTAATAACAACCACAGGAATGATGACAACAACAACAATAATAATAACAATCTGAATGGATCAATTTAAAATATTCTGATGCCAATCCCTTGTTGGTCAACTCCCAATGATCAAAGGCTTGGGTGAAAAAATATGTTTTTATATTCTAGCATTGTAGTATTCCAGTTATATAAATATATATTTTTTTCTTTTTAATTTGCATAATAATCTTTCTCTTTGACATTGTCTTTATTTGAACCTGAAAAAGATAAATAAAGTTAAAAAAACAAAAAAAAAACAGACCTAAAGGTTAAAATGGTTAAAAATGAAAGGGAATGACCCTGAGGAACAACCTTAAAGGTAATTCCACGACGCTATTTGGTTAGCATTGTTAGCAATTAGCAGTTTGCAGCTTTGTGTCATTAAGTTCATAGTTTTCGGGGGGGTGCCCGAGCACCTGCCCCATGGGCCCCATGGTGCCCTTTTTATCGGGCGGTTTTATTAAAAGCGTGAATGGGCATCGAGGTTGCAGATTTTCTGGTCAAGATGTGCATATTCATGAGGACAGCGATGTTCACCCCTGTGTGTCCCCGTGCCGCTTTGTTTCCTTATGGAACTAAACAAAAGACCATGCGTACGCGTGGGGGTCCATTTGCCTTTTCTTTTCTTTTTTTGAGCACCTTCCACTCTTAACGTCTCTGCACGGGCCTGGTGTGCCCTACAGAGCAGCCTGGAGTTATGGGCTGGAGAGCAGGGAAAGTGTCTGTGTTGGAAGGTTGTGTTTGGGTGTGATTCTCTAAACCGTGATGATCCTGTGGACTCCCGGCGGGCCACCTGTGTACAGTACGCTAACTATCACTTACCTCGCCGGCTCACCCAGCCCAGAATCCATTCCAGCCCATAATGAGCGTCTCCGCTGGAGCACAGCGGTCCAGATGGGAGTCTGTTGTTAATCGCTGCGTCGTCATCCATTACCCGGTCGTTACAGGGCGAAAGAAAAAAAACAAAAAACAGCGCAACGGCAAGACATTTTCATTTTGTTTTCACCGTTGCACCTGTGACCCCACGTCTTCCTGAGCCGACTATGGTGTGGTTCTCACTTTGGTACGAGCACCAGTTTGCTTTCCAGGTAGAGAAAGATGTGACATCGCAATTCCTGATTCTGTGCAGTGTTGTTCATGTGGACATTTTAACACAGAGTAATGCACTGAACCTGAATCATGTAGTTTTGGCCACTCTATATCACCTTCACCTCACACAGCTAAGCTAACCTTTCAAGCTGGCAACAACAACCCCTTTAGATCCAGTCACTGTGAAGTATTCTCAGAAGATATCGCGCTTCATTTCTTTTCTGGGAAATGTTCCCCGGCCGCATGGACGTTTTGCCTGCCGCGTTCAAATTCACAGTCCGTTGACTCTGTAGCCATGGCTGCGTGTCTGCGCCTGCCAGTTTACGAGATGACGAGGACCCCGAGAAAAACTCAAGCCATTTGAAGAGAAGCGGTAGCATATCGCGGGCATTTTCATTGCATCCTAGCTTTTGTCGGTCTCGGTTGGTTTATGAGTTCAGTTTTGCTTGACGTCAACAAGTGGTGTTCGTGTTTCACGATCAAATGTCCTGACTCTCATCCTTTGCGTGACATTCAAAGTGAATTCTATCCTTCCCCTTTCTGTTGGGACATTTTCCAATTGCCATTCCCTCTCCGTTGCACTAATGTTACTGAATACATGGAATATGATATTCCTGCCGTTTCCCTCATTCCACACATTCCTGGCCGATGTTCTAAACTTTGGAATTCACCTTGTCATCTGCGTTCAAGGTATCGAGCCTGCACTAATGACCTCTTTGTACTTGACAGGGTCAACGTTCAGATGTTTTTTGGGATGTTTGTACGTTTTTCAACGCGGCTCAGAAACATTACCCAGAATGATTATCTAATAGGAAAGGAATGTGTGATCCAAACAAAAAGTAACATGATAGATTCTGTACTTTCAGTAGGACTGTTCCTTACTAAAGAGATATTGCCTCTTTACAATCAGAACGTTAATTAACCGACCTGAACAACTCGGATGAAATGCAATTTGACGTGTACTTGTCTTGAACATATTTTATTGAGACTTTCTGTATGTGTTGTCTGTTGTGTTGTCTGATGTCGTGTTTTATTTGTTATGTTTTGTTGTGTGTGCACCCCAGGAAGAGTAGCTTACACCATGAGCACACTACACGACTTCCAAAGTGGTCAGATCGCTGTACAGTTCACACTACACAACTTTGTGTCTTGTGATCATGAGGTCTTGCAGTCTTGTGGTTTGCACTCTACATGACTGATCGGCGACAGGAGGTCCCACGTGACAAGATCTTTCACCGGGAGGAATCCCCGACGAGTCTGTCGAGTCTCCAAACTACGTTTCGTCACGAAAACACAGGTGAGAAGTGACTCCGGAAATTATGAGATACCAATGCGCGTGTCAGGATTATTTATTTTTTATCGGAGTCTTGATCACTGTAAGAAAACGAATAAAAGCACAAATTTAATAAGAAGCCTATTAAAAACCTAGAGCAGAAAAGTAAACTCGGTGTGTTGTGTGTTTCTGGCCGCTGCTCCGTGCACTCCCTTATCTCCTTCTCGACTCCTCCCCTCCACACCGTGAGTGCTCTCATTGGCTGTAGCTCAAGTGCTCGGCGAGCAGTCGGATCGCGTCGTGAGCAGCACCACGCGCTTGTCGCTCACGGGGAGTGCACTATGATTTTCCTCCGTTCTAGGGCTTTGCTCGGCGATCTCCAAAAACCTGACGCCGAGTGGAAAATCAGGCCAGAATCATGTCTGAACTCAGCATTAGTGGCCGACAGTGGGGATCCAAATAAAAATTAATGAAGAATGAAGAATGAAGACCCTCTGACAGGAACAATATCGACTTAACTCAAAGTTAAGGTCGGTGAGTTGAAAAGTTGAAAACAATAAAAACCTACTTAGCAATATATCTCCTGTCAGCAGCCAAAGTACTGGAGGGAAGATTGGCCCAGGGTCTCAATCTAAAGGCAAGTTAGTGTGCAGAGGTATATGTTTAGACATATCCCCTGCCCACCCTGAGCCCTCACTTATTACACACCTACCACCTATATAAATAATACTTCATACACAATAAACCATCCAGAGTTTGTAGATGTCTTCTTTGGTTCTAAGGGTTCTTCAGGAATGACCTCTGGCTCTAAAACCCTGTTTCTAGGCTCATTTCAGAGAAACTCCCAGTTGGTATCCCACGACGGCTCTGAGATTCTCCCCCGCGAAAGACCCCCTTCCAAGAGTCTGGGAGAAGAGACGGGGCCGGTAGGGTACCTGGGGAACTTCACGTAGATTGGAATCTTATCTACCTCCTCATCTCCTTCTTTATGCCTGGGCTTTTTGCCACGTCTGCTGCTTCTTCTTTCATGACTTGAAGTATCAACCGTGGAGGTGTGGCACCCGTGGGCCCTCACATCCCGAGGCCTTGCTATTTTAGCCATTTGTGTGACATATTAGAGCAAAGGGTTAATGCCTTGAAAGAACGCCCACTGACACCGTAAACTGAAACGAGGAGGGGGGTGGGTTCCATCTCGAGAGATTTAGCGTTTCGGGCAGCCAGGGGTTTTAAATACCAGCGGGTTTTGATAGGGATTGTGATCACTAGCTGCTGAAAGCGTCTGAGGAGATCTGACCCCTGGTACAATAGGTGTCCATCAGTTAGCCACGTCGTTCCTGATGCGCAACATCGGCCGCTAATTGAAACTCTTTTAAAGTGACACGCTCCACGGGGGCAGGATCCCGGGAGATCAGCGGGTTAGCCGGGATAAAAGCTCAGAGACGAGGCATTCCAACGCGGGGCTTGGCCGACGCATGCCAGATATGCCAGAAGTCCCACAAATCACCCATTCATCGCCGTGACACTCTACAGCAGCGTGTTTTCTTTCTTCCCTCATTTCTTCTTGAGTGACTTTGTTATAAACTTGGATTGGAGTCAAGAGTCCGCAGGAATGCCTCGATGGTCCCAGCGTTGAGGTGAAACCATGACAATATTTGGTTTGTATTACACACACACACACACACAGATGAGGCGAAACTCACACTGGCTGGTTATTGGCATCGCACACACAGATGCTCTGAAGAGTTTTCTTCTTAAAGTAGCGGTCTCAATAGGGCTGGGGGACGGGTGGGGGTGAACACCATCATCCCAAATCCTCCCCTTTGTTTGGGTGTCAACTCCCACCTGCAACCCCCCCCCCCCCCAAACCCCAAAACACAAGCGCTAAACAACAAAAAAGGCTTCATGAAAACACAGGGTGTGAGGGGTTGTCAAGAGGGTCCATTACAGTCGCCCTAATTTTGTAAAGGAAGGAGATGTTTAATGCCCGCACGCATGTGTGTGTGTGTGATGTCATGCACACACCTTTGCACATATAAACATAACCTCTAACCTAGCGACTGGCTGCTGACATGCACACACCCGCAAACGCACACTCAGGTCCCCCTCTCTGTTCCTGTCCTTCACACTTTCATTTCTTCCCTCCTCTTTCTTTCCCCCATTTTTCTTTCTTTCTTTTCCTCCATCCGTCTTTCTTTATTTCTTCCTTTTATTATTTATTTTTATTTTATTACTTAATTTCTTTCCTCCTATTCAGTTTTTCTTCCTTAATGTGTTTCTCTCATCTATTTTTCTTTCCATTTTTATTTCATTGACTCCTTCTTTTCTTCTTTATTCCTTTCTTAATTTGGTTTCTTTACTTTTTTCTTTCTTTCTTTCCTTCTTTATTTCCTTCTTAATGTTTCTTCTTTCCTTTGACTTTTTCGATCTTTCTTTCCTTTTATGTTTTTCTTTCTTTGGTTCGCCCTCTCCTCCTCTCTCTCTCTCTCTCTCTCTCTCTCTCTCTCTCTCTCTCTCTCTCTCTCTCCTCTCAACAACCGATAATATCTACATTGGCAGAGCTCCAGCATGTCACTACGTTCACACGCTGCATGTCGGAGCCTGGAAACGAGCAGTATAAATACAGGACGAGGATTACAGAAAAAGTTGTTGTTTTCATTTCTCAATCTGATGCTGGATTTAACTGCAGCAATGGGGCCGCGTGGCACAGGAAACTACATCTGCACCAAGAAATCCAATGGCACACTCGTGAACTTTTATTTGTTTAAAACTGAAGTATTTCAACAAGAGTGACTTGTCAAGTGATGTAACCGGCCATATGAAGTAAGGACAAGTAGCAGACATTTTCCAAGTCATCGTGGCACCGCTTCCAAAAAACGAGGAGACGCTGGTGGAGCCCTGGAGATGAGCAGCAACTGCTACAGTAGCAGCGGCGCTCTGGGTGGTGCAGCTGCACGGAACCAGAGAGCTGTGCTTCCATCTGGACAGATCCTAACACAGACAGTGGCAGATGAAGACATTAAAGTAGAAGGATGTTTGGTACTTTTTTTTTTTTTTTTTTTGTAATATTCTAATCAAATTTGTTTCTCTGTTGGACTGTTATTGTCCAACAGTTGGAACTGTTGGAATTGGACTTCTGATTGATCCATTCAATGTCACGCTAGAACTGAATGTGGAAAGAGGTTCCAATTCACTGAACTCTAGTATTTTTACCATGCACAACTACATTTTGTCTGCTTGAAGTATGTATTTAAAACTCCACATGTTGACATATAACTTTGCCATTTTTCCACCGAGGCCTTGTTAGGATGTTGGTGAAATCTCTTAAAAAAACGGGAAGCTCACAATACAAAACAATGTATGCTGTATCATCCACCACATCCACATTTACATAAGAGACTAGAATCAGGAAGTTGTGCCACTTCCTACTGGCAACCTGCTGAAGCCAGCGTTACACTTTGGATGTACTGCGACCATTAGAAAAATATTTTTTTAATAAAACGTGTAAGCTATAATGTGAGTTTAATGTGATTTTAAGGTTTAAACATGTGCCCCATTGGGCTGCATTTAAACACAGTGAGAAGCTGCAGCAGAGTGGTGAGTTTCTCAATAGTAAAGCGTTCATTGAGGTATGAACAGTTATGAATGATGGGAAGCAACATTTTTACAAGGTCTGGGTTGAAAACTAGCAAACCTATCCTTTAATGCAAATACTGTTATCAGTGTTTCTTGAAATGTTCCGAAAATCGCAGTTTGGGCTATGACCTCGGAATTGTTTGTCCAATGTGAACGATCCATTGGTCTTTACTTGTAAAATGGCTGGAAGATCATTTATAAAAATTGTGCAATCTGTGGACACACGGCAGGGGATTAATGGGTTAATTATTAATAAATGTTTCCGTGCGTTTTCAGGGCCCCCCGACACAGAGACAATGGAGTAGCAGACACACAAGTTCATTGTAGAGAGCGGGCTAGGTGGAATAAGCCCAGGAGCGGGTGGCCAATATGTCATGACAGGGCTCCTCTCCTGAGTGTGTGTGGGGATGGGGGTTTTACCTGTCGCTTGTTAGACCAATCAACAAGAAACATGTATACAGTCACACTGATCCTGGGGCCAATTACCTAGACCCAGGAAAGGTGTGGCTGCTTAAACCACACTATCCCCACACCACATTCCCCTGACACCAAACTGAGGCCTGCCCCCGCCAGCAGAGAAAAAAAAAATGCCTAGACTCTGAAACAGGGTTCCCATACCTCAAACCAACAAAAAAAGTCCCACAAAACAGAACTGGCTCCCTGGAACAGCATCACCCGCCGACCCTCCCACAGGGCAAAAAAGTAGACTCCCCCCTCCTCCCTTCCAGAGTGCGGGGCCTCAAGCTGCTGTGCTGGCTGGTGGAGGCGTGGCCGGGCTTGGCTGTTGCGGGGGCTGCTCGCAGGGGTGGCCTGGCTGCTGGGCCGCTGAATGGTCCCGGTGGTGGCCGATGGGCGGAGCAGCTAGCTGTAAGCGGTGAACTGCGGTGGTTGCTGCGGATGTTTCTCCCCCGGTCCTCCGCCAGACACCCTGGGTGCTGCTCCTGCCAGTCGGGAGAGGGTGTCCCTTCCCCTTGCCGGAAAGTCCCTGTTCAGGCGCCATTGTGGCAGTTTTGCCTACCACACGCCAACCAAGCAGGATTTTCAGGGACCTTTGGCACAGAGACACAGACAATGGGGTTGACAACACACCAGTTTAGTGTAGCGAGTGGGCAAGATGGAATAAGCCCGGAGCAGATGGACAGCATGTCATGACAAGGGCAAGGTGTACAGCCACACTGATCCAGGGCCCAATTACCCAGACCCAGGACAGGAGTGGCTGCTTAAACCACACCATCCCCACACCACAGTTTTGATTATGTGCATATGTCTAATCTTACTCACATCAAATATTGAAAGCATTCACAGCTCATTTTCATCCAATAAATCATTGGATTTTTAATATGTGACGTTTTCTTTAAGTTTGGCCGTTTGTCTCATGTATCACTGCCATTGGCTTCACCTGATCTAAAATGTCATTCATAATAAATTTAAGTTTTACAGGTACGTCTATAAAAATGAAGTCCTAAATGTACATAATAGAGTGTGAGTGTGATCTGTGCTATAGGTTTAGGCGAACCCGACGGATTCCAAAAAGTATGGAACACGGCAGATGTTTTCAGAGCATGAATCCCAGACCGCAGCTATATAAAGGCAGTATAATTGCTGGACTGGTCTGAGAAAAAAACCCACCATGCCCTCACACTCCCTCTGGCTTCCTGTGTCACTCACACACACACACACACACACACACACACACACACACACACACAGACACACACACAGACACACATATCCAGTAGATCTTTGTTTTGTAAGCAGGCCATAAAATTCAGGCAAAGAATTCACTTAAAAATATGTTCCAATCATTGTACTAGTACCTGCAGTACTACACTTCCACTATTATCACAGGCAGTCTGGGAATCTTCAGCATATATTGTTTCATTTGATCCTCAACTATATTTCATCGGGTTAAAACTTGTCTGTACCCACATAATTGCACTGATTTCAGTGTGTTTATGATTGCAATATTTTACAAAGCATTAAATGACTGTTAATAAACATATTTAATCAATATACATGAAGTGAGTCTTTCACACGATGACTTTGTGGTGAAAGTTGTTTTTTTTTCCGCATCACCTCAACACTTCTCCGGGCTCCTCCAGGCGTCGTAAACTCATTCCGTTCCAAGTAGGATTAGCCACTCCACTTGACTTTGAAGCTCGGCGATTTCCAAAACAGAGTTTGTCCTCAAGGCCTCTATGGAAGCTGAGGCCATTTTAATGAGGGGATTTTCAGTGTTTGACCAGAACTATGCGAGAGTCCAGTCATGGATAGTCAGCTCTGATAACCAGTCCACCTATCAGAGCGGGCGTCCCTTCCCAAAAGTAGCAGCGCAGACAGTGTCTCTAAGTGCCGGGTTCCAGGCTGCTTCACAGTGGCATGCCCACGGCCAAACCTCAGCATAATTATATCGGTGCACGAAATGACATAAACAAGTCCATCATGCAAATGAATAGAAACACGGTTACGTATTTGTCCACTTCCATGAAGAATTATAATGCAGATGGTGACATGTGGCTTGATAGTTTGATAGACAGGACTATGCTAATCCAACTTAAATTAATCAAGAATTTAAAAACGTCTTTCTGGGACACTGCTTAAGGACACTTGCTGTTGGTCTTAGTCCACATAATCCATTTTCTCTGTTGTCAAGGTCGTCATGGAGGCCAACATCCATGGGGGTGTTATTGATCTTTGTGAGAGAACTAGTAAATTAAAAGAGCGAGGGAGTCAGGTGGTTCCAGTCGCAGAGAGAGGATGACGGCTCTGACGGGGCATAGAGGCCTGGCGGGAAAATAACAGTATACATCATTTCATACAGATGTCGATCATTTCATCGTGTGTTTTTGTTTTATCTACTGCAAATTTTGACCGGTGGAGTTTCTTCTAAACTCTGCTAAATGGTGGTGCGCGGTGCATGAAAAGACACCGATCCAATTCTAAACTGAAGGAGCAGGGAACTCCCCCGAACCCCCCCTTCCAAATAGTTTTTCCGTATGAGCAACGTACTGTACGGTAAGATGGAAATCAGGTGGAGCTTGCGCATAACTGAAGGGGGGGAAAAAAACTATATAAAGACATCTAAAAACATCTATCTACATTTCACTGCAAAGCCTTTTTTTTTTTCATAATAATACAATTGGAGACTTGGACACATGGTCATTATATATGATTTAGAGACCAATGTTTCTCTAACTTTTTTTTTATATCAAGGGCCCTCAATTTGATATGCAGGAAGGTATGTACCTCATTTCATTAGGCATTATCTCCGGGACCCTGATCTGAGATTTTTATCGTCAGATGTGACCCGAGTCCGAGCTTTCATTGCTGCCTGTACTATAGTTAGCGACCACAGTGGAGATATGATCAGAACGCTCACGATCGACCCCATGGCAACTCTCGAACGACACGTGGTGGGGGGGGGGGGTCCCCGAACCTCAGGTTGGGAACCCCTGATTTTAGACAACATCTGAATCGCAGGCAAGCAGAGTTTAAAATTAAAATAAAATTCCTCTCTCCCAGATGATCTTAATAGGGGTGTGTGTGTGTGTGTGTGTGTGTGTGTGTGTGTGTGTGTGTGTGTGTGTGTGTGTGTGTGTGTGTGTGTGTGTGTCTCATGTTCACCCTCTCATTACCAGGCCTCTGGCAGAGCCCCCAGATCCCGCGTCCGTGCGGGATGAGTGGGATCCGCAGCGGGACGACCGCGGGGCGGCAGACAAGCCTGGCCCTGGGCTGCGGGATGCGAGAGAGGGAGAGGGAGAGAGAGAGAGAGAGGGAGGGAGGGAGAGAGAGAGAGAGGGGAGCAGCGGGTGAAAGAGGATCGGAGGGAGAGGAGAAAACCAGGAGGAGGAGAGGGACGGTGACGTCAGCGTGGACTTTGTTCCTCTTAAAGTGCAAACCCGGTGGGAGAGCGGCTCAGTGGAAGTGGGACAGCGCGGCGGAGGAGGAGGATGCAGGAGCCTCCTTCTGCCTTTTCGTCTGGCTCCAATGCATTGTCAACCCCTGACCAGTGATGAGTTGGCTCCTGTGGTGGATTATACTAGCAGCCGGGGTTCAACAGGTGAGGCAGTCTTACGTTATTATAATGAGGAGTGGATTTTATCCGGGGAAAACCAAAGAAAGCATCTTGAGTTGAGGTGGAGGTGGGGGGGGGGGGGTTACTTTTTGCGGACCTCTTCACGTGTGGGAATGAAATTGCACGATCATGAAGAATACGTGACTGGCTAAATAAGTTGATCGTTCTTTGCTGATCAAACGTTGACGTCTCCAAAAGAACGCGCTAACTTTCTGACACCGGCCGCCCCGACACTCTTCTCCGTGTCAACGTACTGCCGCCTAGTGGTGGTCTGGTGAATCGCACCAAAGACCACAACTCGAATAATAGTGATCACCGTCCTTAAAATCATAATCAAAATCGTGATGGGAAAAAAAAAAAAAAATAGAATAAATAACTTCTCAAAACACAGGTCCCAAAGTGCTTCACAAAACGGAGAAAACGAACTGAAGAAGTTAAACGATGAATCAAGGGCAAGGAATCTGCCCCCGAGCGTCAATAAAAGTGTACGAGTCAAAACAAATAGTCATGGTTTAAAAGGAAAGAAATGAAAGCACGTGTAGAAACAGAAAGTAATCAAATGAAATGGTACTCAGAGTAAACTCCAAGCAGAAATCAAGGCGATTTAAAGTGATGAGCATCTTTTGATCGGAGCTCATGATGCTGAAGTATTTCAGTTTCAGACATTTCCACAGACTTTCAAAGTATCAAGCACTACTTACAATTGCAGATTATGATTGTTATGTATTCATTTTTTTCCCACTGTCAGCGAACATACATCTACATTGACTACAACGCTGAAAATTAATCCAACTTAAAAATACTTAAAAAAGCAATTAATTACGAGCACCAGGGGCAGCTCAGGTTTCCTCCCTTCCCTCCCACTTTAACTTTAACTAAGTGCGTGTGAGTGCAGATTGACGGAGGGAAGAGACACGCACCTCGGCACAGCAGGTAATCTGATCTGACCTTTGACCCCCAGTGTGCAGCGCTCAAACCGGCCGAGCAAAGAAGGTCAGCCCGTCCTCATGGCGCTTCTCGGCGGAGTAAACGCTCATTCAGTTTTAAGCCCGGAACTAGGACCGCCCTTTAGGATTGCAATGAAAACACTCCATCATGTTGCGGTGAGAGGTTGAAAACAAATGCCTAACGGACAAACAAGACAACGGGGATATCTTTGGACATTTCTGCTGAGCTAAACATTTTTGTGGAACACGTACATTCATTTGGATGTGCTTTTCTAACCCGCTCATACTGAAATCCAGTTGAATTTATTCAGTAAACATGCAGGACGTTGGATCTGATATCATCATTAGGTCTACCTTATGTTCCCATAATTAAGCCATGCACCATCCGCCCCATTTCTCCTCCGTGTCCCTCTCTCTCCGTTCCCTCGTTCGTCAGTGATAAACTGTTTCTCTGCTGTTGTTTTCGTGCGCGAAACAGCAGATTAACATCTTGATACCTGCCGGCTCAGTGGCACGGCTGCTGAACAAAACTCATCTATCCATATTAGCTTCCCGTGCGCACGCAGCGGCTGTTAACATTCTCCTAATTCCACCGAGTTGACAATTTACAGCTCCGGGCGATGACATAAGGCATGGAGATGATTAAGCAGGTTTTGACGCAATTAATTATGCATTAGGTGTTTGCCTGCATGTGTGTGTGTGTGTGTGTGTGTGTGTGTGTGTGTGTGTGTGTATCCACGAATATTTGCATCTGCTCGTGCACTGTGTATTTCACCTTTTTGGATCATATTGGACATTGTGGCCACGCACATTATGTCTTCACTGTGTCTCAAAGGCTTTTTTGTTTCACAAACAAATGTATCACAAATCCAGTATTAAGTTGGATGGATGCATTGACAAGCTGGAACTCTAAAAAGTCATTTCACCCTCCATTAAGACAATGCAGAGAAGGAAAGGCTTGCAGATGATCTCATTCTCCCCAAATGCATCTGTCGTTAATTTGCTTGTCTTGCACAGTGTAAGTAGTGTTCAGAGCCACACAGCAATCAGGTTCGCTCTATTTTTGTATCAGTCTTTGTGTGTGTTTGAAGAGAAGATCCATCATAAGCAGGTTCAAGAAAATCGACCTTCATCATTTTCTGTGTTTTTATTGAGTTTCCCGCCAGTATTGGACATCTTATGAGACATGGCCCCAGAGGTTCTCACAGGCGTTCTCACAGATCTCCGTGTCCTCCGCTTCCCGGCATCGATTTCCTGACACTCCTTTGGCAATTTTCCCCCCAGCTCTGTTTGTTCTCAAAACAGAGCTGAGAAATCTGGAATTAGGGAGTGTTGTGTTTGTTTCCATAAATATTCAGTGGGAAACCAGTGTCAAACCAGGACTCGCGGAGCGGCTGCCCAAAACCCACCTCTGCGGTATCTGACCGCGCCGTGTGAGTGAGCGCACGACATCTGTTCTCAGATGCTGTGAAACGCTTCATTTTGGGGATCTTGGCAGAGACTCGCAGCTTGTGAGAGGCAGCGCAAATGAGGCAGGACCGTGTTTTTATAACTGTTTGACATGGAACCAAGTGGAGTTTTCTCTCTGATTAAGATCGCTACTTTCAGACTCCATTCAGGCAGCCAAATTCTGTTTTTAATAATGCTCACTCCATTTATTGCTCAACCCGACAACCTTTACGAAAAGCAGGTTAACTGTGCTGGCGGGGTTTCCATCTTTTTTTATTGGTCTGAAGGGACGTCGAGGTACTTTTGCCGAGAAAGTCTGAAAGAGAGATGTCGTGACGCTGACGGGGACGCCGTTGAATATGGAAGGATTTGGGGATTAAGGATATTAAGGCTATTGTGTTACGCCAATGGGCCAAATGCCTCTGGTAACGAGAGATGGGAGTGTTTTGATTCCGCTCGCACAAAGGACTTGGGTGCACACATTGAAATCATTGGAGAGAATCAGCCGAAACTGAATTAAGCATGAAAATGATCGAACCCCTCCCTCCCTCCCTCCCCATCCCCTCCCTCGTGCTTGCATCTCAGGCCTTCTCCCAGAATTCCACCGCTATGCCGCCAGCCGTGGACGCCGGC
The DNA here is from genome assembly GCF_960531495.2 of Zeus faber. Lineage (NCBI taxonomy): Eukaryota > Metazoa > Chordata > Actinopteri > Zeiformes > Zeidae > Zeus > Zeus faber. The sequence goes on from NC_137193.1 coordinate 24,216,880, forward strand.
GGCACCAACACCACCGCAGAGTCCTACAACCGGACGCAGTACTGCAAGTGGCCGTGCGAGTGTCCCCAGGTGGCCCCCGCCTGCCCCCCCGGGGTCAGCCTCCTCATGGACGGCTGCGACTGCTGCAAGGCCTGCGCCCGGCAGGTGGGCGAGGCCTGCAACGAGGCCGACGCCTGCGACTACCACAAGGGACTGTACTGCGACTACAGCTCGGACAAGCCGAGGTACGAAAAAGGAGTGTGTGCATGTAAGTGTCACTCACCAAAAAACCAACAAAACAAACAACAAATGCACCCTCGCCTGTAAAACTGATCCAAAATCAATAAACAGCTAGTAAACACCAATCATATTTTGTGACACCAAGCTAGTGTTGATGTGGAAATCAATAAATCAAAGTGGATTTTGTCTTTGTATGCCAGTGTTTAATCTGATAACGCAGCAGGTATGTGTTAATCCCAAGATAGAAGCCGCGGCGCTGTCACGTATTAACATCCGCGTGTTAAAGAGCCACTGTGACTGACTCTGGGTCTCTCCACCCCCGGGGCCTGCCCCCCATGCCAGATATGGTGGGCACGGGCTGCGAGCACAACGGTGTCATCTACCGTAACGGGCAGAGCTTCAAACCCAGCTGTAAATACCAGTGTGTGTGTGTGAACGGCGCCACCGGCTGCGTGTCTCTGTGCACGGAGTCGCAGCCACCCCGGGTCTGGTGCCAGACCCCGCGCCGGGTCAAGGTCCGGGGCCAGTGCTGCGAGCAGTGGATCTGTGACGAGCCCAGGAGGGGGCGCAAGACGGCCCCCCGCCACGCCGTGGAGGGTAGGACGCCACGATACTGCTCTCGTTAAAGTCTGATTCTAATAATGTGTCAACCTCACTGCATCTATTGTATAGAGCAAGGGAACCCAAAATTGGGTCCACAGCCCCCTAGGGGTCCTTCAAGAGGTTCCAGGGGGTCCCCAGCAAAATGATTAATAGTTCTTCACTTCGACATTACTTCATTTCCGAGACATTTTACAATAATGACTGTTTTGATGATGGTTTCGCTGTTATCTATCCAACTGTAGTATAGACAGTTATGGAAGTTTGGACTTAATCATATCTAACAATAATATTATTTTTAGATTGGGGTCCCCCAGAGACAAAATGTTATCAAATTGAGTCTGTGGCCTGATGCGTGTCAAATTCTGGGTCAAGGATGTGAAAATGTGATTTGATGTGATTTAGAGTATTAGTATAGAGTATATGGAGATAATAATATTAACACATTCTATCAATAATATTGAGTACAGTATGCAATCTGTTTGAGACCAAATTTCAACACCTAATTAGCTCATCTTTTCAGTGTCAATGAGCCAACGATAAAAGTGTTGAAACAGGTATTAAAAATAAAAAAACTGCTATTTCTGCAATTGAAGTCAGCAATCGAGACATTCTGCTGCTGTTTAAATACCTGAGCCGTGTCTGGTGAGTTAGGGTAACGAACCCCAGGCCGAGTTTAGTTTATGCCAGCAGAGCTTTCCTTTTTCATCATTTAATTGAACCTGCTTGCTTGGTTGCACTTTGCAGCTTTTATGAGGGTGCTCGTAATCCTCCAAACCCTGCCTTCAGGGTAGAGGGGACGTCTCTGGAGATCTCCGGAGGCCCTTTTTCCTGACGCTGAACATGCCGCCTGGCTAGTCCTACAGGAGTTTTGAGGTCTTTACTGCCGTGCACATCATTCAAGGTTTCGCTTGGTGCATATTTCATGAACAGAAGAGGATTTGCTGGATGTTTTCTCCCACCTTAAGCGAGAGCAGCAACTATGCTCGACAGGCGAGCGCTCCTCCTCTCTGAGTGCGGTTTTAGTCCAGGAGGGATTAGGAGGTCAGGGTGTGCTTTGTGGTGAGAGGGACAAACAAACCCTGTCTTGTGGAAGACCTCACACTGTTTTTTGGTCCAGTCTGCAAACGTTCAGGCCAGTTGGGGCGGGAGCCAAAGAAGAAAGAATGTTGCACAAAGAGTGTTTGCTTTGCTCAATGATACAAATGGGAACCAAACTCACGGTCAGAACCAGAATACCATGCCAGGACACTTCCTTGACGTAGACATCTTACCGTTTGGTCAAATGCTTGCAATAACATTGCGTCATTATTCTAAATCCAAATTTAATTATAGTGTATTTGGCAAATTACACATGGTATTTAACCAGCTATTTCCTCTTGGTGGTCCCAGTGGTCCCAGCTGAGACCAGGAGCTGGCATAAGAACTGCATCACCCAGACCACCCCGTGGAGCCCCTGCTCCAAGACCTGTGGGCGCGGTCTGTCGCTAAGGGTCTCCAACGCCAACGATCAGTGCGAGCTGATCAAGGAGTCCCGGCTCTGCAACCTCCGTCCCTGCGAGGTGGACATCGCCAAACACATCAAGGTAGACCATAGAAGTTTACTCTTAGTTAAGTGTGTAGAAGGGGTTTCCACCCAGGAATGTTCCGCATCAAACGCAGATCCATGACTCCCGCCTATGAACACACAATTATTCTATGGTATAATGCTACGAGCTGAATTTCACCAAAGATCCCAAAGACAACAAAGGCGTTTGTTTTTCCCTCCATTTTGATTAGACGGGGAAGAAATGTCTGAACATCTATAGGGAGGACCAGGCGGTCAACTTCACCATCTCCGGCTGCACCAGCAAGAAGCAGTACTGGCCCAAGTTCTGCGGCGTTTGCACGGACGACCGCTGCTGCATCCCCTACAAGTCCAAGACCATCGACGTGGAGTTTGAGTGTCCCAACGGGATGGGCTTCACCTGGCAGGTGATGTGGGTCCAGGCCTGTTTCTGCAACCTCAGCTGCAGGAACCCCAACGACATCTTTGAAGAGCTGGAGAGTTACTATGGTTACCCAGAGATCATGAACTAAAGTGCGCCATCTAGTGGCATTTCTTTCTCTTCTTTTTTTTTTATTTTCTTCTCCAGCTTCCCAGTTTTTTTTTGTAAGAAATTCTTGACATGCAATCATTCCTATATGTAATATATGTTTTTGTACAAGGGAGTTTTCCTGGTTATTTTTTCCTCTTGGAAAAAAATTGTAAATATAGAAAATACACGTTTCCAGAATGGATTTTTGAAAGAATTATATGTTTTGCTTTGATCATAAAAAATATCTGCTAACAAGTGTGTGAAATATTAAATGGTTAATTTATTTATGTTAGTCTTGCATATGAAATGGAAAAAAAAAAAAATGAACAGGTGCTGTCCATTCAGTCATAGCCAATGCGAAGTGTGTTGCGGTTTTATTGCAGTTTATTTTAAAAGAGCAGCTTATGAGGCCATTGAACCACAATGTTAGGAGCTTGGAAGGCACAAGATCAATTGGGACAAATATTAGGGTTAAAAAAAAACAAAAAAAAAAACCTTATTCAGGGAAATGACCAAACAAACAGACAAGTGAGTTACACGTTTTTTTTTTAATTGTCATTTTTTTAATAAATACAAAGCGTTATGCCATTTTTAATGCTTTCCTACAGCATCCGAACAGTTCTGCATCTTAACAAAGCTATTTATGTTCTACAAAGCAGATTTTCTCGTAGTGCAAGTAGAATAGGAAAGTCGAGGGTGTCAAATAATAATTCTATAGCTAGCCTGATGTTACATGTGGACCTTACTGGAGGTTTACTCATCCAAAATCCACAACCACAAAGGAACATCACCCCTCAAAAGCAAACAATTCCATGGCACGTCTTTGTTCCGTTGTGCTTGATTGCATAGAAATCATAATATAAGAATGAAAAGAATTAACTGGTTTATGTCTGGAGCCTTGATCCGTTAATAAAGCATTAAAATGCAAAGACTTTTTTATTGATGTCTCTTTTTCACTTGTGATTATTGATGCGTACGCTTGTGAAGCAAAACAATTAGTTGGAATGTCCTAAACGTTCTGCAATGAAACGTCAGCCGGCGACCGACATTGGAATGTCAATAAAGGATTAGAGTCAAAAGATCTTGAGGAATATAAGAACATTAGAACAAGAACTTAGAACATTGTTAAAAAAAAAAAAAAAATCTTTCAGAAAACTTTAAGGAAAAAAAAAAATCAGTACAGTTCAAATCCCAAAACACAGAAGTCGATATCAGAACAAGCCGTATATACATGATATACTTCGATCCAGTCCCTTAATTTCAAAGATAAGGATTAATTTGAAGAAAAACTGCCTTTTTTTGTTAATGCAAAATGCCTCCCGATCCTCTTTCCACATCTACAACTCTGCTCCTACATACAAACGACAAAAAACGAAGACATGGAAAATAACGAGTTAATGATCAAACATTTGCAGTGAGACAAAAAAAAAAAAAAAAAAAAAAAAGGAAACGTCATTTACAATTAGGATACAGGGATATTTCGAGAAAGCTGTGAGTGTGTACTGGTAAACGCTAGAGACGATACGAGTTAAGAGGGAAGGATTAAAACGCTTTATAACGCGAGAGATGAAGATTGGTGAACAAGCTGGTTTCATCACAGCTTTCTCTGACATTCTCCTTTTACGGCTCATCCCCCGTGCTGCGTTGCCGCTAACTGGCCTGTGGGCGGGTTCCCCGAGGGGCTCGGCGGAGCGATCGGGCTGTCTGAGGGCTTTTACATTTGAGTTCACGCCGACAAAATTCCTCCCCCGGAATGAGAATGCGGGCAAGAAGTTTGGCGTACCCTTTAAATACCCTTAACCTCTCCCAGCTCTTTGGCGTGGAGCCCATAGTGCGCTCCAATTTGTTGGGGGTTTTTGCGATTGCATTGAACGGTTAAAGAGGCCTGTGGATGTGTTTGTGCGTTTCCAGAAGTGTTCAAGTATTTACGTATATAGATATATTTATGTCGTCCCGCTGTGTTTATGTGTGATGTCAGCAGTTAGAGGCAACGCAGCAAGGCCGGGTGGGGGGGCCGCATGGGGGTCTGTGGGTCACGGAGGTCCGGCAGGTGTGGAGATCAAGCCTAGCAGGACACTTCGGTGGACTTGAGCACGGCCTGGTCCACGCCGCTGTTGGCCGCGCCGTCCATGGAGCTCCCCGTGTGGGAGCGGCCACGCTGGTTCTCGGTCGTGTGGCTGCGGCTGCGGCTGCCCTCGTTGGTGTGCGAGCGCGAGCGGCTTCCCTCGTTGGTGTGGGAGCGCGAGCGGTTGCCGTCAAAGGACGTGACGCTGGAGCCTGACGCCGTGCGGGACCGGACCAGCCGGGTCATGCTGGCAGAGGGCACTGGGGGAGGGGGGAGGGGGTATGTTAAAAATCCCAAAACGATGGCTTCTAAACATAACCCTGTTTGACCATTGAGTAATTTTCACATGACCCTTGTTATCAAGGGTCACTTTACTCAAACCTTCATTTTCCACAAGATGGCAGCCAACACCTTTTCCAATGCATGCTCAGAAATTATTATAGTGGAACTACTTTGAATGTATATCATGTACTTTACTCAAGTTGAGTAAAGATATCTGACTTTTTATTGCCAGATTTCATCCCTCAGCATATCTGAGTACAACAGCATTCCAGACACAGTGCATGCTGTGTATGTATGTATGTATGTATGTATGTATGTATGTATGTATGTATGTATGTATGTATGTATGTATGTATGTATGTGTGTGTGTGTGTGTGTGTGTGCGCGTGCGTGCGTGCGCGTGCGCGCTTGCGTGCGTGCATTGTGAATACTTACTGTATCCCATGCCCTGAATGAAGTACTTGAAAGCTTCCGTCAGTTTTCCAGGCTGCAGAGAGGGGAGCACACAGAGATATGCTCAGCTCTCCTGCACCTTATTATCACACTTATTAACATAATCGCTACACGACCGCTAAGAGGAGCTCAGATATGACAGCTGCTCGGAACAGGTGCGGCGGCGGATTATAAACTGCCAACTGTGGCTCGCGTCTGCTACGTACTAATGCTCTTAAAGTACAGCCACACACACAAACACCCACACCTCCAGTCCCACCTTACAAGCCCCACCTGACCTGCTTCACCAATTACCCGTGTGCCTCAAATCAACCTGCTCGAAAAAGTTAATGGGTCTTGAGCCCCATCTTTTCAGGTAAACATGCACACGCACATACACACACGCAAAAACAAAAATACACACCTGGTCAACCTGGGGCAGACCTCCGCAATCAGCCATCTGTGAAGAGAGGAGCATACACAAAAACAGGTGTTCAGCATTTAGCGCATTAGTGTTCGCTCATTTGCAGGGCGATGGCCACACGCCACTCCCCCCCACCCCACACACACACACACACACACACACACACACACACACACACACACCCATTACAGTCTACAAGGGGCTATTTCCACAATGTGAAACATCCTGTCCCCGCATTCTAGTTCCTTCCACCAGTGTTTCGCCGCTTTAATAATTAGCCATGATAAAAAAAATGTCCCAGATGGCTTAAACGGCCCTGGATTGGTTCTGGTTGTGGGGTGGAAGTAGGTCAGCCGCAGGAGCGTATGTCCTCGGAACCATTGTACGTGCGTCTGAGGGGTCTGGATGCTGGTTAATGTATCACCAGGTACATGCTGAGCCGCTGGAATCTCATCAGTTCATGCCTCTTGCCATCGAGGCTATTAATACCCGAATGGGGCTGTTTGAACGGGGGGGTGGGGGCATGGGGAGCGGGGTCCATCTCTCACCTTAAGCAGCGTGGTCTTTGTCGGGTCCAGTTTAGTGTTGCACTCCACCTGTAGATGCACAGAGGCAAGTCTGCTCAAGTAGTGAAGAGGAATTCCGATATACTGAAGCCATATTCATTCATTCATTCATTCATTCGTTACCAGTTGTACACTCCACCTCTTTGGACATGCTGCTAACCCATTGCACTCATTGTGAATACTGTCTATTTTAGATCCTACTGGAGTGAAATTTCTTGATATCCAGACAGCATACTTGGCCAATAAAGCCTGATTCTGATATCAAGTTCCTATTAAATACATTTTTTCAGAGAACGATCACTAATAACCATGACTAGAACATTAATTTAATCAACATAAATATTCTTTTTTGTAAATGTTTTGCTTCTTTTTTCCTTTAGTAAATTCAAGTTACTCTGCCTCGCTCACTATGTGGCATTCAGTTTCCACTTCCAAATTTGTTCTTGCCCAAATCACCTCAAAATGTTCCACGAGTAGTTAATCTTGAATATCTTTGGGGCTGTTGAACTCAGGTGACTGAGATTTCCACTGAGAGTGGAAAACACATCAGACACAAACTAGCCGTGCAAGTTAGTGGGCTGAGATGTGTAATCATTAGTGATTTTTTGTTTTTTTAGCTTGTGTGGATGTCGAAGTGCGGACGTTTTTGACTCACCACGGCCTCAACGGCGGGAGAGCTGTCGCCAACCACTAGCAAAGAAGGGCACCTAGAAGAGATTGGGGAGAGGCCACGTTGTACCGCTCCAATGTGACAATTCGTTGAGTGTAAAAGGAAGGTGAAGTGATGCGTGTTTGCCGATTTTGCTGATAACTCACTTGAGTGTTCTGGCGTTGACGTTGCCTGCTGGGATCGGCCTCTCGATCTCCAGATCCCTCCGGCTGCGCAAGGAAACAATCGCATCAGCAAACTCATGTACTCCAATTAAAAGCCTTTATAATATTGTTTAGCAATGACCACACGCACAGGGGTTCAGATTTCAAGGGGAGGTAGATGCAGTGCATCTCTCCGCCACAGAACAAAGGAAAGCTACTCAGAGAACCATGTGAGGGTGTGTTCCTTTCACCTGTTGTAAGATTTGACAAAGTGTTGCAGGTTGAACTGGTTCATGTCATTCAGGATGTGGTGGCGGTAGGTTCCAATCAGGTCGTGGTTGTTGTGGATCTCCTCCTATGGAAACCACACACAAAAACAAAACCGGTTCAACTCCCGTTGACCACACGTGCTTGAAAGGCGATCTGACAATGTTCTGCCCTGTGCAGGATTGAAGTCTGCCTTTACTGGCTTTGACTAGAAAGCACTAAAAACTCAGATTTACTAGGCACTGTTGATGTTAGGCCAGTTTTTCTCTTCCTTGTTGGGAACGTACCTTTCCAAAGAGGTGGGTGATGATCATATCTGGCATGGCGTGGGCCCAGCCGGAGATCTGCAATGCAAAGAAAGATCTGTTATCATAGGTTTGTGTGGTGAAGGAACAAATCAGTAAAACAAAGGCTACGGCTTTCTCTTTTTAATTTGCTCGCACAGTCGTAGGCACACATCATCAATGCATGTGCATCTGATTTGTATGTGTTTGTGTATGTATGCACCTTTTGTGCGGCCCAGTCCATCCAGCCCTCGGCACATGGGTTGATGTTAATCAGCAGTAGGCCCTCCACCATGTTTGGATAATCCAGCTGAGAAAGAAAAAACATATTTAACGAGAGAATTGTAAAACAAAAATGAAAAAAAAAAAAAAAAAAAAAGCGTTTCTAAATGTGTGCATGCTACTGTGATTTAAAGTTCCATCTTTGCTCGTGCTCTCATATTGCAATTAGAGATTTGATTTAATGGAAGAAAGAGGTTCGGTGAGGGTTAAAAAATATATTTCCATCAGCCATGTATCAACAAAGTGAGACTTCCCACTGAGCACAATGTTAGTTTTGAGCTGATCTGGGACATTCCAGAGGCTTTTGTGGCCCAGCAGGTTAATGCAATAAGCAGCATCACGGTGCCAAAACCAGCACAGTGTAGAAACACATTAGCCAGTTCTGCTAATCCCGGTTTGATTATAACTTTTAATTATTAAGCTTGATTGAGGGAGGCAAGGGGAAACTCACAGCAAATCTGGTCAGAATGTAGGCCCCGGCTCCGATGCCCAATCCAATGACAGTCTTCAGTCTGGTGTACAAGAGGTTTGGATGTTGTTAAGTACATGAGCTGGACCAAAAGGTGTACCTGAGCTGCTCTGGAACTCAACTCACCCAAAGTGCTTCAGGACCAGAGGGAGGGTCTCCGAGAGTTGGTCCATGGAGGGGTACTCATACCTGAAATAGGGACCAAAAAGAAAGACAAGGAGTTGACTACCAGGACAGGACCAGGACAAATGATTTTCAATAGTCTAATTTTAAGCACTTAGGCGCTTATTTTAAGCACTTAAGCATTTAAGTCCCCATTGTGCTATGTTGATCATATTAAGATGTATTTGCGGTTTTGTTTCCCATTATCTGCTTTCCTCCTAACCCTATCCCGAGATAGAGCTAAAGTCGGACAAAGTCGCTCGACTCAAAGGATCAAAGGTCAGAATGGGCCAAATAAAACCTGACACCTCCCACCAATGGTGTTCGTCAACTTATCAACTCAGTGGAACTCAACAGCAGAGATCATCACTTATCTACAGGGGTCAGAGACAGCGTGGCCTTCATTGTAGGATGTGTGTGTGTGTGTGTGTGTGTGTGTCTGTCTCACCCAGTGGAGAAGGTGTTGGCACCTTCGTGCTGTCCAGGGGCGTCAACATGGCACACAGCAAAGTGCTGCATGATCTCGTGCATGTCCTCATGGTTGAAGAGTGTGCTCCAGCAGGTTTTGTCTGGAAACAGGAAAATGACCCGGGATGTTTACTACACAACTACCGATGCCCATTGGAAAGCCAAGATAGAACCAAATATGAAAGACTTTTAAAGCCATATGGCGGTTTTGTAGGACATCTGACCTCGTATCTACGCCTCTTACCCTTACCTTGATACCCTGCGTGTCATCTTATCCTATCTTATGACTCACTTTTGCCAGCTTCTGTGGTTGCTGTGTGGAGAACAATTTAATTGTTTCCACTTTTTCCATTGACTTCAAATACTTGCATGTCATTCACAAATGTTGAGAATTCCAACTGGCAATAGAAGTGAATGCAGAGAAAGAATGTAATATTTGCTCTCCCGAGAGCAACCACGGAACACCGTAGGGGGCAGTATAAAAACTTTTATTGAGTTAAATAACATTCGCAGTCAAATATTTACAGAACTTCTTTGCTCCTATCCCGTTGTTTTGTTTTTACTTTGGACTTAATGATTGATTTCTCTACAGCACAGAGGTCATGTCTTACATTCAGGGACATGTGTCCTACAGTAATGTCATAGTCTCCCATAGTCCCCATTAATTTCATTTCACATTCAAAGCAAATTGACCATAGTCTAATGGTCACATTCTAAGTAAAGAAACTACTGCCAGGATGGCTTCAACTGTTCAGCAAGACAAGGCTGAGTTGGTCAGGAAGTTAACTCCGTGAACTTAATCTGCTCCGATGTGGGGCGGTAATTTAAAGCACCCATTAGGGGCTTTAGGAGCAACAGATGTTTCTTGAAGGTAAGAAAAGAACAGAACCAGGCTTACGGTTCAGTCCAATGTCGTGGAAGCTGAGGATGACCGGTCTGTCTCCCTTGGGCACTCCCTTCATGGTGCAGTGCACCCGTCCATAGGGAGTCTCCACGTCGTGCTCCTGTAGATGATAAGATATTGCGGTCGTTTGACAACATGTTGACAAAAACCCCCTCAACCATAGAGACGATATTCAATCTAAAAGCCCTTGATTATGAGATCCAAAATGTCTCTAAGTGTTCGTTTATAGGTTTAAGAATGGAGCGATTGAACACAATGCAGGTTAAATACGCATGAACGAGTGACTTAAGACTTCAGCTTAGAGCCCTTTTAAAGGCTTTGTATTGAACCTCCAAAGCCTAATTCAACCCATAGGCTTTCATTTGCAAAATGACAAAAAAAGAATTAAATTCTTTCTATTAATTGCTTGTTGGAATATTTGAAACTTCACTTCATGCTATGAAAAACAACATATCACAGCTTCCTTTTGGGTGCGTGACCTTTTTCAACTATTACTTAACTATACTTTTATGCAGCCAAACTGGAAGGTGCAATATTCATTCGCACACAACACATCACTGCGATCCAAACCATTGCTTCCACACAACCCGCCAGACTCTTTAAAACAAGATAAAACCCAGCTCTCAATAATTAAACCAGTGTAATAAACATGTAATTTTTTATCACTTATTATTAAATACTATAATACTTAATTTTGCCCCCAAATAAAAAAAAACTTATACCCAAAATTCCACGGCATAAAAGCATCAAAATGAAAAGGAAACTCACGCTGACTTCAATCTCAGCCACTATCATTTCCACGTCTGAATCCTCCAGAACCATCTTTCTGGGTGATAGTGGCGCGGCGTTTGCCAACGTGAAGCAGTGGAGTAGTGGAGTAGTGGAGTAGTGGAGCAGTGGAGCAGTGGAGCAGTTTCTGAGCTATAGATCCTACTGTTGAGCGGAAAGCTTCTGCGGTTGCTTAGCCCCGTTGGCTGCGCGAGCTGCGTTTTATACCCCCGCTGCTTACCACTTGGCCTAAGCCCCTTGCCTCCCATGGTGCCTTGCAGGCTGGTCAAAACAAGCTAATTCTAGATGAAGATATCCTTAAATTGGATCAGCCAATGTCAGACAGAGGGGCAGTGGAAATCTGGGATGGTGAGGAGTTAGCGTGGTCGTGTGCACTGTGGGAACCCATGCCAAAAAAGGGGAAGAGCAGATTGGCAGGCCTTATTCAGCAAAAAAATGACCTCCACGGGCCTATTCCTGTCAAGAGTGACCTCGCCTCACTGGGGTAAAATCAAGACGTCCAAAAGTCATGATCCCGCCATCTCAAATCAATCAAAATAAATAAATACATCCTGTAGATGACTTGTGAAATACCAAAGATTAGCCAGATTACAAAGGTCATTTGTGAATATGGGGGAATCCTGGCTCATTACTTTTAACTCATTTTATACCAATTCTCAAACTCAAAAAGCATATTCAAAAACAAGTCCTGAATCCACTCAAAAGGGGATTTTGTTGTTTTTGTATCACAAAAGTAGGGTTTTTCTATTGAACCAATGGGCAGATTGTGTATCAACACATGCTGTTCTAAACTTAATTTAGCCGGCACAGTATACAAGGAAGAACCCTTCAAACTAAATCTAAAACCAGTTGAGACCGCCTCAAATAGGCTTGAGCACGGGTGCACGGGCCAGGCCTCGCAAATTACAGAACATGATCTCCAGGTAAACACAGGAGGACGGGCCACGCCCTCCCTCTCCCGCCGTCCCTCCTCCCATGTACTGTATGCTTCCTGTGCATGCCTCTAAACCTCTGCTCTGTGGGAGGGATAATCCTGTTAAGTTGCAAGACATTGAGGCCAACATGTCTCTGCATGTGTGGGTGTGGGTGAGAGCAGACATCCAGGCAGATGTAGTAAATTTACTATGTAATTTACGTCTGTGAATTTACTATTTTTTAGTTTAGTGTGCACCAGAAATGTGGGTCCTCACTTTTCAGGTGTATTTACTCAGACCTCACTTTGAGGTCTGAGTAAAGGTGAGGTCTGCGTGTGTGTGTGTGTGTGTGTGTGTGTGTGTGTGTGTGTGTGTGTGTGTGTGTGTGTGTGTGTGTGTGTGTGTGTGTGTGTGTGTGTGTGTGTGTGTGTGTGTGTGTGTGTGTGTGTGTGCGTCTGTGTTTACTGTGACCACCAGGAGGACGGCCAAAACAGCCAGATGGCCAGCACGCTCCTCAACAAATCCCACGTCACAAGCCTGGACGCCTCAGTGATATCAAACACTTGCCCTGGATATCTCGGGTCACCTAACCCTCGTGTGACAGCACACTCGCTCAGTCACAATATGGGAGGTAAGACAAAGATTCACAAAATAATTGTGTTAAAGGCAACCTTTGATTCATTCATGACTAACTGACTGATCATCTGGCACATTTCAGGCTTTGACCTCGCAGATCGGTGGTTTGAAGTTTGAGGACAGGTTAATTATTTACTTAAGGAGGTAAGGCTTCAGCACTGCAGGGCTTTGTGCATTGCCTGCACCTGGAGGCAGCCTTGAAATCCTTGAATTCCATTTACCAGTGTGCCTTACATTTCATAACAAATGCAAGTCCTTTAACTCATCACTGAGTTAAAGGACCTTCTCAATATGAAATTCATTGGAGCGTCATTGGAGCAAAGGTGTTACTGGTCTGCTCCCCTCATACTTCGAATGTTCCATCACCTTGGAATGAACTATCGGAAGACCTAAGCCTTGAGTATTTCATTTGACTTTCAGAACACAGAATTGGAGACCTGTTTCAATATGAATGGGAATGTTTCTAAGTGTTTTCACGTAGTGGGTGCTTTTCTTGTCCAGGGTGCGCTTGGAAAAGAGATGCAATCTCAACGAGGCTACCCTGGTTAAATAAACGTTAAATAAAAGGGTATAAAAAGGTTTCAACATTTTTGATTGAAAAAAAATGGCACCTCAATGGTCAACACCTTCTTGTCCACAAGAAAAAAAATTGCTTTTGGCTGGAAACCTCTGATGTGTTCAGGGTTAAGGGTGTGACCACCGAGCGCTCTCCAAGGTGCTATGAGCAGGTGGTCTCATTCTCTGCTCTGAAGTCCAGCAGCAAACACAGAGGTGCGCACAATGCAATCGTGTGTGGTTGAGAGTGTGTGTGTTCAGTGTGTGCCTGCATGGAAAAATGTGTTTCATCATCTTCAGTAGCTGATTGAATTAGCCAAATGACAATTTGATTTTGGTTTTCATAACATCATAATGGCCAAAAGGTCATTGCTGAGAAGACCAATCAGGTATTGCAGCAAAGAAACACACCGATGTGTACCACTAGATGCTACCAGGTTTTCTCAAATAAATAAAAAAAAACACTTATTATCTGAGTAAACTGAAAGCATGACTTAGGTGTGCACATATTTGTAGATCTCTTAAAGAAACAAAATGACTTGCGTACATACCCTGATCACAAGCTGCTGCATGGCCTCTCTGAAGCCCTGGAATGAAAAGAGTGATGAAAATGTGAATCAAATTAAATTACAGGCACAAACAGGTGTAATCTAATATACTGGGCTCAATATCCTGTTGTAGAATGTATTTATACATCTCTTCCTCTTCATGACTTCATGAATGGAGAGTGGTGCACATGTCCGAACGCATATTAGCCTATCAGCATTGTTAAGTTCACAGTATTACGATGTTTGATGGGAAAAAAACATGTAAACATTGTGAAAATGGTATGGCACAAAAATGGCAGGTCTGTCCAAGTATTAAACAAAACTGATGTTTGAAAGTACAAGATCTTTGTATGTACCAAATGGATGGAGTTTTCATATCAGACTTGGCAATAATTCCATTCATTTTGCAATTGACACACTAATTGTGCTAAAAGCCAGGGGTCACAGGCACTTGCCAAATATAATTGAAATAAATTATCTTTTAAATAATATTATTTATAATTTAAATAATTATATAAATAATATGATAATTCATAGTTCTACTAAATGTATTTTGCACAAATCTTGGTCAAAGTTCACAGCAGTCTTTCCCTTTAGCTGCATTTAGTGACAATCCCAAATAGTAATAATAGTAAAATGCATATTATGAGATATTTCTGTAATCAACAAGTTCCCCCGCCTCCTGTCCAGTATGTGCCAGAGCCCACTTCTCTGACAGATGCCACAGTGAGCAAAGTAAAAGATAACTGACCCCGATCGCTATTGATTTCCAAAGATTTCTACATACCGGCAGTTCCCTGTCCACCAGCAGGGGCTTGCACTCAACAACTTGGATGTCATCCATTTTTATGAGCTGGAAAGCCTGTGGGGCAGAGAGAGGGGAAAGAGAGAGAAAGAGAGAGGGAGAGAGAGAGAGAGAGAGAGAGAGAGAGGGAGTGGGGGGGGGGTGTCAGTTGGTGCAGAGGGACTGTCTCTGACTGGTTCAACCAGCGGTTGAGACTGATTCTCCTTTGTTCTTCATGGACTCTGAGCTCTCCAGTCAACGCTGCTGCCAAGTTACAGACTAGAAGTTATAGAGCACTTTTTTGGTCCTGTAATTGATATTATATTCAGGATATTAATGTTGAGATCTAGAATAATATCATGACTATCTCAGTGTTTATTTTACATGCGGAAAAATAAAAACAATTGGCATATAAGTAATAATCTGTGGACGATAAATAATGATCTGTGGACAATAAAATGATGGATGAGTTGAGGTGAGGGAGCTGTGTTTCTCACACAAAGGGATGATAAATGAGACACTTACAAACCACACACATGCACATGCACACACACACACACACACACACACACACACACACACACACACACACACACACACACACACACTCAGACCTCACCTTTACTCAGACCTCAAAGTGAGGTCGGAGTAAATACACCTGGTAAGTGAGGACCCACATTTCTGGTGCACACTAAAACAAAAAATAGTAAATTCACAGACGGCCCTGACAGGAATAGCAAAACAAACAGGCAAACACACACACACACACACACACACACACACACACACACACACAAACACACAGGTGTGCAAGCACAGGGGCATGAGAAAACTATCATTGGGATCTTGCACAAACATGTTGTTTTTCACATCAAGCCACACCCATCAAACTTTTAAAACACACACACAAACACATACACACACACACACACACACACACACACACACACACACACACACACACACACACACACACATGGAAAAAGCATAATACACAAGGAACAGAGAGATTTCCCAAGATCCCAAGATAGCAGGTAAGCAGTTTGGGAAAGGCGAGAAAAGACAGGCAAGCAGGCAGGCATGTGCTCGGAAAATGAATTTAAATGATTATGGCTACGGTGATTTATTTGTTTCCACACGTACTAAACAAAACTCTACAGTAATGTATCTGAACTGCCACGAATTAAACAATCGATTGAAATGCCTCCCACCGCCTACGGTTATTAGATGTGTGTTTTTGAAAAACACTGACCCGTGGGAAACACAGAAAAACTTAGAATTCACTGCACGCAGTCTGGGCCGGACACCAAGCTACGACTCAGCCAGAGTTGAGCGGAGGACGTGAGGAGGAGACAGGGAGCCGGAGGCACAGAAAGGGGAGTCGGATTCATCGCAGAGGGCCAAGTAGCACAGAGCGAGACAGAGAAGGACGAGCAGGCGTCTAAATGGAAAAGCAGGCGTCCGATGGTGCCGTGCATCGTGATGCTGCTTGGAGCCGAGCGGCCAGGCTGCAGCTGTGCATGCAAATCAAATCAGGCGCCTAAGAGAGCTCTTTGTCCACGGGCCCTGCAGACCAGAGGCCTCACCCTCCCTCGCTCCCTCACTCCCTCTCTTGATGCTGGTATTGGCCAAAACACACACACAGACACAGGAAGCTAATAACAAATACATCCCATTCCCAACTACTCTCACCCAAAACTGTCCATCGCCCTTCTTTCACACTCTGCCTGGCTATGTTTGTGCTTGTCTCTGTTTCTTCGGCCTGTTTGTGTTTGGTGTCTCTCACTGGACACGGCAGAGAGACGCTAAAGCCACTTCACATCCATCTAAGGAGCCCCTGGTGTGGACGGGCATTTGGCCAGGGCTCAAAGTGACATTTTCAGTGTACACACACACACATGACCACCCTCCCGATGGTCACAGTACACACACACACACACACACACACACACACACACACACACACACACACACACACACACACACACACACACACACACACTCTGGGGGAAGAGCTGCTGGTATCTAGCCAGATCTCATAATAGCCAACAAGAAGAGGAGTATTGGAACAACAGGTCCATTTTTCTCGCCGGGGCCCTTCAAAGAGACGGCCACCTCCGCGTTTCGGGACCTTTTTGCCGAACCCAGAGCTCAGCCCTCATTTCAAATTCCAACACCATGTGAGAGGAATCACGTTCCTGAGTGATATCGGCAGATAAAGGAACTGTGGTTGTTTCACAATGCAAATCGTTTGATCACGTTTCGCCCAGTAACTTCTTTGCAAAACATTCATGAAGGATAAAAAAAAACCCGATCAAACAATATGAGTTCCAGCAGCAGAGAATTGGCCGGGCATCGCCTGGGACAACTACGTCACCTGCTGTTCCCTCCTCTCACCCTGAACCACTTATGTTACACCTGGACCAGCACAGTGTCTGTTAAAGGAGGAACACCTGCCAGGACCTTTCTCAGCTGGGTCCAAATGGAGCTCTTTCAGGAAACAAATGCAGCTATTTAGTAATTACTATTAATGAGTCTAACAATAAAACACTAATAAGTGTTGTATTGTTGTTGTTGTTGTTGTTGTTGTTGTTGTTGTTGTTGTTGTTGTTGTTGTTGTTGTTATCTTTTTTAATGCCATATGATCCAGAGTTTGGACTACACAGACTTGGATGAAGCAAATAGAAAATAATATATCTCCTATCTCCTACCATTTATTATAAATGTTAACAACTTTTTGTATCCGGAACAAACTGCATTTACTTACATTTTTTTTTGGGGGGGGGGGGGTATTGTTTATTATTATTTTTAGGTTGATTGTATATCGGCAATTAGAAAATGTGAATTTCTTTGTCATGTCCTTTGGTTTACTGTGTATTGCCATTCCTTTCTAGTTTTTTGTCATTTTTAAGTATATTGTATATTTCCATTTTTCTATTTTGTAGCTATCTTTTAAGTTTATTGCATTACTGGCATGCATTACTTTATTATTATTGCCGATTTTTTGGATGTGTGCTGCTGTTATAATTTCCATCTGGGGATGAGTGAAGTAAGCATCTATCTATCTATCTATCTATCTATCTATCTATCTATCTATCTATCTATCTATCTATCTATCTATCTATCTATCGGTCCGTCCGTCCGTCCGTCTATCTATCTATCTTAAGTTAAGACTTTTGTTGTATCTTGGTTATTTGGTTATTAGCTATTTCGCATCTTTTTGTTGTTAAATGTGAGCCCCTAAAATACCAGTATGTGAAAACACCAGTCTAACACTCTTTGAGAGTGTCTCTTTAAATCTACATAGATGTTATACCGGTGCCATGGTAATGTGTGTTTTTTCTACCGTGACAACTGTCCAAATGGGCCCGGTGTGTGTCTTTGGCAGTCTTTGTATTGTGTGCACATTGTGTTGAGCCAAATAAGTTCCTGTTGCCGTTCCTTGCCATTGCCGTTCCTTAAAAGAGCCTTATCTTATTCTAGAAAATGTCACACACTAGGAGAGCAAAACAAACAACTCTCTAAAATAGGTTTGTCTAAGGAGATGTGTGACTGAGTTATGCAACCAGGAGGAAGCCAAATTGAAGGAATCCAACCATGGTTAGATAAATGGTTTATAAACTAAACTAAACCATCTAAAAAGCACGGGCAACCTCAGTGTTTCAGAAGCAAATAATGAAGATCACAAAAACAAAATAAAATCAAAAATAAAGGCCTACATGTATATACTGTGATTTTGCTTAAAGACGGTCATGAATTGACTGTACGCTTTTGTCAAACATCGGCTTTTCACACATTGTTTCCAGCAAGAAAAACAAAAATCCAACACGGGGCCACATGAAAACTTGCTGGAGGAAATCCTATGATTTCACACCAACCTTTGAGCCAGAACACCCAAGTTCCAAGCGGCGTGTCAACATGAAGCTCTTGTTTACAGAGGGGTGAGGGAAATAAAACATATGCACTGATTAGATTTGGGGGAAGAGTTTCTAGGGCTAGAATTAAGGCCAGGCTGGCCATCCCTTTCCCCTCTTTGCCTCCATATAGGTCTAAATCCAAAAGGCCCCGCTAGTATCCATCTGCAGAAACAATGATTGCTTCCCTAATCTTTGGAAACTCGTTTTAATCTGTCAAATCCGTGGTTCTGAAATATCAGCAGTAGCGGGAGGCCTGCTCAGCTAAGCTGCTGCAGACCTACATTTTCAGATTGTGAAAGATGTCAAAATCTAGGTATCTCCACTACAAGCCACCAACACTGAGTGGGGGAGGGAAAGGCTGGTGTGTGTGTGTGTGTGTGTTGTGTGTGTGTGTGTGTGTGTGTGTGTGTGTGTGTGTGTGTGTGTGTGTGTGTGTGTGTGTGTGTGTGTGTGTGTGTGTGTGTGTGTGTGTGTGTGTGTGTGTTGGTGTGAGCGTGTGTGTGTGTGTGTGTGTGCACGTGTGTGTGTCTGGGGGGTGTGGGTGGGAGGAGTGGTCCATAACTCCAAAACATTCATAATAATAATAATAACACTGTTATGATGCCATTATACAACCAATCCAGAAGTGTCTTCACTGTCACTGCAATATATCAATATTGATATATAAAATAATATAGAACATGATGCCTGATGTTTGTTTTTAGTTTTATTTATTTTATGGAAAATACTAGGTAAACACGAATCTGTGCGTGTGTTTGTTTGTTTGTTTGTGTGTGTGTGTGTGTGTGTGTGTGTGTGTGTGTGTGTGTGTGTGTGTGTGTGTGTGTGTGTGTGTGTGTGTGTGTGTGCGTGTGTTTATTTTCGTAGTACTCTTTACTAAGGTCCCCGAGGCAATATTTCATTTTTTGGCAGATCAGCAGATTTCACTTTAATATATGATAGTTTCATATTTTGACTGAGCAAATGCTTTGCAAAATCAATTCCCACGTTGGTTTTACGCACAACTGTTATTGTTTAGTTTGTTTGTTTACTATAACAATAATAATAATAATAATAATAATAGTATAAATATTATTATTATTGTTATTATTATTATTGTTATTAATAATAATAATAATAATAATAATAATAATAATAATTACAACAAGAACAATAATAATAATAATAATAATAATAATAATAATAATAATAATAATAATAATAATAAAAATCACTATCATGAATAATATCATTAACAATCAACAAACAGAACTTAACTGTATTGCACTGTAAAAACGAAGTACACCGTCTTAACCCAAAAGTACCTCCTTGGTTAAAAGTCAAGCCTACCTGTTTCCTACAGCGGCGATTGTCCTCAGGCGAACAAGAAGCGTCTCCGAGTGAAGCGGTTAGAGTCACGGGTGGCGGTAGGGACGTGTCCTCCGCCCACAGACAGATCGCTTTACTTCGAACTTGCAGAGAAACGCGGATGTATCAGGAATGTTATAAAGCTGTGGGGGCGCGTGCAGCCCAGCCCACTTTCTGCGGTGCACGCGCCGTGCACGCAAGTGCTGTTGGGCAAGCCGCTGCAGGAGCTGGCGTGTGCGCTTCCAGAGGTGTTTCCACGGGTTTTGCACGGTGGGAAAAGGTGATGAAACCAACCAATGGCCCCACCCTGTCCTTGTTCCTGACACATGTACTGCGGCTGCAGTTTCTACATCGAATCCTCGGTTCGGACCACAATCCACGCGGTCTCCTCGCTTCTTTTGTGACCCGCTGGAGATAGTATTTAAATGCTGAGATAACAACCTCGACAAACCACCATACGCACCCACAATACACGATGCATATGTGATAGAGTACCTGTGATTTGATGATTCTTACTGTAATCAGGATTTGCTGCAGAATCATCTCTGTAGAGATGCCAAACAATCTCATTGTTGAATCACTGGGATTTTGTTGGTTTGTTTGTTTTTTTTTTATTCCATTATTTTCACACAATGCACCCGCCCCCAAACCTGAAGAGGAGTGAGGAGTTCTACTGAATGCGGAGTGCGCAGGAATGCAACCTTGGTTTAGCTTCCAACAGAAGATAAGTGTGTACAAAGGGTCGGCCTCCCTCCTCTATTGTGTAATCGTCAAAGTCTGCACAGACTTCAGTCAGTGGCTCTTCCATCTGAAACTGATTGCATTTACCCATGTAGGCTGCTGCGTGTTTATTAGGTTGTTATCTTGTGTGGTTCTAATAGTGATAAGTCAAATAAATGTGATTTGAGATTGGGAGTTGGGAACGCGTTCGATTTTCTGAAAAAAAAACCCGCTTTCTCATTTGTCGGTGTCAACAGTGACTTGCGACCAAATATTCCAACTTATTTTTACAATACTTGCAATAAATAATAAATGGAGGTCAAATAGATTGTTTTACTCAGTGACAGAGGCGGAAAGCAAAGAGTCAAGTTTTTCAACATCAGAGACCATTTACTCGTATCCAAGTCGAAGTTGTGATGGGGAAAATGACTTGAGTAATATATGTGTATAGTAATTCATTTTTGGTATGTTGCTTCTTTTTGTTTATGTTATAATTGTCTTCTATTACATTTCGCTACTGACCGTTTAGATAACTTCCCTTTATGTACTTTAACATGACACTTTGTCAATGTTGTGCTGAAAAAGGAAAACGACTCATGTAAGAGTATATATATATTACTTCACAAAAAAGAAATACAAAGTACTTAGTGAGTTTCTCTTTCTGCGTATTTGGGGGGGCATAATCTTACGGAGTTGACATTGGCTATATGGTCATTTGCGATTTGTAAATAACATGGACGAACACAATGAATTATGTTCAAATACTTACTTTGTTACCGCCCTCCAAATTGCCAACGTTTTGGGAGAAAAGAACTCAAGTGAAAGAGGAATTACTGAATTTTATTTCTATTTCTCAGCCAGTGAGCTGTGCAGCAGTGAATCTCCCTTTGACGTTATATCGGCAAAGTCATAATGATGCTTTATGAGGTAATAAACTACTTTGCACACATTTAAAGATATCTAATCTGGTGTAGAATGGACCGAATTGGGGGCAGGGAGCTGCGTATCGGCTGTAGCACATGGCGCAGCAAGAGTCAGACGGCTGAAGTTTGTTGTTGTTGTTGTTGTTGTCATTGTTGTACTTTCTTAAATCGCAGTTTCTGTTGGGGGGGGGGGGGTGTTACGTGTGAAAGCCTGGATCAGTCTCAGAAGTCTACCGTCCGTCACTCCGGATCCGTTTAATTCGTTTCCTTTATTGCACAGGCGGGCGACACGTCGGCTGTATTGGTCGGACGCACGTCGCTAGTGGTCTTACGGGGGACAGCGTCACTGTGACCCTGCCAAACTGACGCTGCTATTCGGGATCATTTTGTGTGTACGCGCCTTGTGGAGATACAATGGCTGCACTGTGGACTTGTAATGTGAAGCCCTCGATAGTTTGACAATTGAAGCATTTGGGGGGGTAAATCACTACATGGCAATCACTTGCCATGTAGTGATTTACTGCATCACAAACTGGGGGTGGGGAGGGGGAATCAACACCTACATTGATTATCAAATCAAAAAGTCGTCTGACACTGCAGGGTATAAAATAGCCTTTAATTATGTGTGGTTTTAAATTGAACTCTGTGGTGTCCGTCATTCCAGGACAGAGACAGCAGACAGTAGTATAGGAGAGTCTTGAGGTTTATTGCGGCATATGTGGGCCACAGGGTGTATCAATACACGATAAGGCCTCTGGACTTCAGCCTGGCTGATTACAGTATTTGAGGGAGTGGCGTGGAGTGATCAGCTCATCCAGTGCAGCTTCCCCGGGTGAAGTTAGGGCCAGGGATCAGGACACCATTGGTCCCGGTCGACTTCTCTGTCGGCTTCAATCGAAGCTTGATTACTCTACCTTGAAATTACATGCACAGCCTCCCTGACACATAGTTTGTTCTTTTGTTTAACCGGATTGAACAAGCCTCGGTCCGGTCTTCGTGTGATGCAACAGATGGAACTATGGGATGACTCAGACGCTCATGATTCGCAGGCTTTCCTAGGTCACGTAGTAACATAAGTAGCAAATGTTTTCAACTGATGCAATCGTGACCAGTTTTCCCATGCATTTTCAGACTCACACCCTAGCCTGAAAAATGTGACTAAGTGGTCAATGATACTGGCACTGGAGTAGTTGCTGTTTTAAATTGGATCGCTGAAGTATTGGTTAACCTCTGTAGTAGTTCTGTAGAATGGTGCCAATGGTCTCGTCACTCTCCAAAGTGGAAACCACCCGTAGAGACAGGGGCGATTCATTCACCGCTCTGTCTCCAGACAAACATGCTTTATATTTTTTCCATTTGTCTGTGAACTACTCAGGTTTGGTTGTGATCGAAAGTCTTCTCCACTATGACCTGCATTATATTGATTCTCTTAATAATTTCCTCAATACAGCGGCGAAAAGATAGCACTCTTTTCTTTTTCATCGCTATACCTTCCAGATTACTGATTGACTGGCCCATGGATCCCTACGGGTTTTATGACGGTTATCATCACACACTAAAGACATAAAAGAACATTGTCTGTTTGGTCCCCATAGATTAGATTAGGAGCACTATTTTGCTTAAGTGCTTCATGGTGTGCGTATTCTTTGGAGTCTTTTGATTTTTAATGAACTCACATTTTCATCATTATCTAATAACCACATTAACAGTCACCTGATGCGTATTCTAGTGAGTGGAAATAACTCATTTCCACTTCAGAACATCTTTATCTGGACGTTAAAGAGCCCTTTGTTGGAAACCCCTTTCACCACTAATGCGCTGGTCCAGTCAGAGTGTTTAAGTGTGGACACCTTGTTATTTACAGTCTTGGCCTGAGGCAGGGTTAGGGTTAGGGTTTTTTATTTTTTTTACATAATATGCATATTTAGCCTGGCTGATCTAAATCTGGCTTGATAAGGAGGCCTAAACCATTAATAGACAGTCATGATTTGCAAAGAGTTCTTATTCTACATCAGAAATGAATCGCAGGGAGTTGTTGTGTTTATATGAATGACAAGTCGGCAGTGCATCATGGGTAGCGTGTGTGTGTGTGTGTGCGAGAGAGAGAGAGAGAGAGAGAGAGAGAGAGAGAGAGAGAGAGAGAGAGAGAGAGTAAAGTCCATGTTGTATAAGCCATTCTATTAGAAGGACAAGTAAACAAACGGTGAGTAAAATTCAGGCGGTTTAATCCTCTCAAAGCTACTGTGCATGGAGTCCTCTCTGCCACAATGATAGCACTAACGTGTTTATCACGCAGGACATTTTTTAAACCTGTGTACTGTGTCAACGCACCATACAGTCAGGCTGGTGTTGATCAGGCAGGTAAACAAAGCTGAGGCAGCATTCTGGTGTGGTAGCGGTGTGTGTTTGTGTGTGTGTTTGTGTGTGTGTGTGTGTGTGTGTGTGTGTGTGTGTGTGTGTGTGTGTTTATGGCAGTTGTAAGTAAAATGGTGACACTGGAGACGATGCTGACGCTTTGACCTTGTTTACACTTGCCATTAACATGCATCTTGGGTTACCCGATCACAAGGGGACAGCTCTAAGTAAGGTGTAAACGCACCCAAGACACATTGAGGAATCATTGAGATCCGATCACTCAGACCACATTCGGAGGTGGTCTGGGCCGCGTATGGCCAAATTCATTTAGCAGTTTAAACGCGAATGTGTCCTGGGACACATTGAAGGTACCGCCTACTCAACTGACGTCCTCCGCTATGAGGAAATACGTACTCATCGCGCGCCAACGGCATCATATTAAAGTCTGATCGGGGAATTGTCATTGATTTATCATTTACAAGTAAAGTATTCACAGAAAAAAACATCAAGTTTCTCATCTCTCGGCCACAGGGAGATGTGCGTGACGCGGTACTGGACACACATTTTTTTTTGTTTAGTTCAATTAGGAAACGGAGGAAAACAAATACATCTAAAATAAAAACGCACTTTGTTTTTATTTGTTTCGTTTGAAGACACGGGAACCAAAACGCTCAGTGGGCGGGAGCAAAAAAACTCCACTCCAATTCTCTGAGTTATGTTCACGTTTTTAATTTTCCATTCAAGTAAGAAAATCAGGAAAGGCAATAAATCCTGCATTGCGTGCACGGCACCGAAATTTCAGTCCGTATTGTTTTGATTTTGACCACGCACCAAGGTCTTGGCGTTTGGTCTTTGCAAATGGAAATTATGTACGTGTATATTTATATATAGAGGGCGGAAATGAGGTCTGACGCATGTGGAGACGCATTCTAATGCCAAGTGTAAACAGGGCCTTTGAGATTGTATTTAAAGTGTTGTGGGAGGACGCGCGAGGACTGCATGCAACCCAGTGGGATGGTAGGTTCGGACTGCATTGGGGAATACATTGCCACATTTCTTGAAGCCAGTTCTGATACAAGCTTTAGGAGCTCCAGACACTGTGAACGAATAATGACTAAAATAATCGGGAAAAAGCCTGAGATTTGTATTTCAAAATGATATATTAAATGGCATTTTAACCCTCTCCTAGATATGTATGCTTTTCTGGCGCAAACAAGGAAAGGTTTCAGAATACTAAAAGATTTAAGAAATATATATAATATTTATATAATATATGAATATATATATATATAAAGAAAAATACTGAAAAGTAGTGGATAGTCCTGAAATAAAAATGTTTATGTATTAAATAAAATAAGATCTAATTCTACTCATGTAAAATATATGTTAATTTATTTCTTTTTACAAGCGTTTCTCTTTTCTCTTTTCTTTCGTCATCATCGACTCCCGAATACATTCGAACACCAGCCGCACGCGCACACAGCGCAGATCGCCGTGGCACCTCGTCCGCTCGTTTCACGACCTCTTCCGTCGTTTTGCGGCAGCCTCCTGCCTCGACGTGGAGGACGTGCGCAACGTGACACCCGTCCGGTGACGTCATTTGTTGACGTTGGGACGGTGGTTTCCATGTGCCACACCTCGAAGAAAGTGCAGTGACCCGAAAGGTAGCGGTGTGAGTGCTTTCTTACTATACTTTTAAGTACTTTTTTTTTTTTTTTTTTTAATGTCCGTACTGTACTCATTAAGTATGGTCGTTTTCAGAGCCTGTTAACTCTTTACTCCCATTATATTTAAAAGCAAATACTTTTTTTTTTTACTGCATTACATTTCTACCACAGTCACGTTTGTATTACTTCTTAATTTAGAGCAGGGACCGGCTCTATCAATCATAAGTTTGATCAGGCACCAACTACCTTTCATTTATGTTCTCTGTCTTCTTTAGTTCTATTGTTCTTTATTTTTCTTGAAGAGCAAGTACTCATGTACCTCAACTTAACGACAAACGTCAGTGTGGCACGTTCGCCTTTCCTCGAGATAATACAAATAAAAGAGAAGCATGGGAGTACCACCGAGTTTCTTCCACCACTGACCGCTACAGGGAAAATGACGGATGTGAGGAAGCTGTTCCTCTTCTCTCCTGCATCTAAACAAGCTATAAAACAGCTGTCCCCAGATTAGCCCGCTGACAACGTACAAGACTTGGGGACGGTCGCCAAATTCCCCTCAGAGCCATGACGACATGACTGTAGATTGTGTATATTCCTAAAGGCTCCCCCCTCCCCCGCTGTTCATCTGAACATGGGCGGAAGGTAATATTAAAGTTAGACCCTTCATGTTCGAGTCTTGGAGCGGGCTTGAAAAGAAAGGGCTTATGAGTGAAAAGATGCGGTATCGGCAATAATGAAGTCATATTAAAAAAAAAAAACAACAACCTATGGAATCCAGAGCGCCGACAGGGACATGCAGTGTGTGTAACATTGCACGTCAATATTACATGATGCAAGCTTGTGTTCACAGGCAGTAAAACCCAACTTCAGGGAAACCTCACCATGGACAGACGCCCCAGCTCCCATTTCCTCTAATTGTTCCATTAGAGGAAACAAACAGTTCCACACAGTTCAATCTTTTGATATTTCATTGACACCCGAACTCCGCCCCACCCCCAAAATAGGAATGAGGCCACACACTGAAGGCCTTTGTCGCCGCGCTTGTCTGCGCTACAAGAAAAAGGAATGTGTGAACGAGTCAGCGTGAAGGAATCAGCGGGAACAGAAGGAAAACGACGGAGAGAGATTTGGAAAGAAGGGTGTTTTTGTTCCTCTGTGTCACTCAGCCGGTCAGCTCGCCCACCCTGACTAACTGCCAGGCTCGCTCTGTCTCGCTCTAATCTCTGCTGAACGGTCAGCGGAGGGAGGGAGGGAGGGAGGAAGGGAGGGAGAGGTGGAAAGAGAGATGGAGGGCAAGCTCGCAATCTAGGTCGTCGATCAGTAATCCTGTGCTATGGAAGTACGCCGCGGGGGAAATTATGCCAAGAGCTCGGCTCACCAAGATCCTCTTCGCCGCCTTTTCCTCCAGACTGAACTCTTGTCCGGTGGCCCCGGCCTCCCTCCCACACTGTGCCGTTGATGCAGAGTCGCACATTTCCCACTGTGGCCCCCACGGAGATTAGTCAGTGGTGGTTAGAGAAGATTCAGGTGCAGGGTTGGCAGAGCATGTCTGGATCTGAACCTGACTCGTGGCAGTGGTTGGTATCACATCGTGCATGGATCCCAGTCTTCAAGTCAAAGAATTGAATAACTAGGGGCCCGACACTCATCCAGAGAGTGCACATTGTCAACAGCATTTCTTTACTTTCCCCGTCGTGTCCAACACCTTTGCTGAGTGACTACCAGTACAGATGCTGTCTTTATGCGCGATGGCTATCAAGCTGGCACGTTTGTGTACTCAAACTCTTCACAGACTGGTCGTATTAAGGATTTTTTTTTGTTGTTTTTAAGGATGTGATTTCATTTTATCACTACCAGCCATGTGTACTTATAAATTAAAATATAGTACAACTGCCAAAAAGCAGTTACGTTACAGAACTGAGAAACGGAAGTGTGTCGAAATATTTGCCTGAAGTTATTAATGTCTTAGGTCAGCTGTTTTCAGCCATATTTTGAGACCAAGTTCACATGTAAATTGGTATCAAGTACATAATATTTTGCATACATCTACCTAAAAATCCAGCCTGCTGCCTTTGTACTCCAGATGTTTTGCGCAAATAGAACTGTTGTAATTGGAGTTGAGGCAGTTAGATTGAAACGCAGTGCATTGCATTATCTTCAATGTAAACCAAACATAGGTTAGAAGCGGGTTTTCTGACGTGTGCACGGTGGGTCAGAAAGCCAATGTTGAAACTGTGTGGCTTGCACACACTGCACATAGAAAGGGCAAACAGATTTCAGCGATGTGTTTGTCCACCATAATCTCACCACCAGAGTGGTCAGTCAACCCGGAGCTACAACACCACCCAAATAGACCGAGCACAAGAGATCAAGGTTTGAAGTTCAAAGCACAACTTGGACAAAGCAAAATGCACAGACAGGGACGCCATCATCACTAATGTTTCCGTCAAGTTTATTAATCAGGAATCAACTTACTAATGGGACAAGCTTTCTAGACTGATTTTTTTGGGTACAATTCTACAATACATTCAAAAAAAATGCCAATATCACATGCGCATTTGGGTTATTTACAAAAATGGCATTCAAAGTGAACAGTCCCACTGTGATACAATGCTTGATACTTGCGTCCCCCTTGTGGTAGGAAGTTGATAGTCAATGACTTAAAAAAAACGAATCAGGTTAAATTAAGCAGTTTTATATATGTAGCTCAATAATGCCTGGTTAACATTCAAGTTATTTTCACCTCGTGTATTTTGTAACATTTGCATTTTTGAGGCTTTTGTTGGAAAATGAACATTTATTTGAGATTATTGTTCAAACTAGAATAATAAAACAGTAGAAGTAGAATATAAAAGACTCATGACAGTTTGTGGGCTCAGTTGGTGTCCTTCCATATCCCCCCCCCCCCCCCCCCCACCATTTAAAATCATCCCAAAAAAATAAAAGATACAGAGTGCAATACACATAAAACCCCACAAGCACAGTTTCATAGTCGGAAATGGTGCGCGTCTTGAACAAAGGTAAACACAGTGTCATTCAGGAGGTAACCTCTCTGGGGACTCGGGAAATACAGAGCCATGCTGGGTCTCAGTGGGATTGGGAAGGGGGTCTCGGTGCGACACATCTTCCCGAAGGGCCTGCCGCCCAGTCCACAGTCTCTGCCGGACCACGTGCTTTCGAGGTGCCTCCCGTCAGACCTTCTGAAGTGGGTCTCCACGGACACGGCGCCCCAGTTGAGCCACCTGTTTGAAGCACCCGTTGGCCAGGCCTGCTGCTTCACTCTACTCGCCGACAGATTGAGGCCGCGGGGGCTGTCCCTCTTCAGCAGAGACTCCATGGAGAAGGAGCCGCCGGTAGCGGCGCCGGCCTTGCAGGCTGTGGGTGCCGGGGAGCGGGAGGCTGTGAAGGACCCCGCTGGGTCTTCTGTTGGTCTCAGTTTGGCGGCCAGCTCCGGAAACTGGTCCACGACCCCCTTGAAGTGACGACGCACCATCTTGGCTGTTATTTGACTGTGGTCAAGTTTCCAGTAGTTGATCTTGCAGTTTGGCGTTTCTGGATTAATTGGAACCTAAGATGGAGAAAAAAAATTAAATGTAATTGTCCATGGTTAGTACTCTCATGAGCGACATTTACTATTTTATCACGTTGTTTTTGTATTGTAAACAAATATTGTAATAAAATATGGGAATAATCAAAATCCGAGACGAATGTTTTGTCTTATCACATCGATATTTCGACATATCGCTCAACTGTAAGGTTCAAGGCTTCAGTTTTGGAAACCATAAAGTTTGTTTATCCTCATTAGTTAAGCGTTTATTTCTGCCTTCTGATTGGTTGATTAGAAGACGTTGTGTCGTGTGATTTGATTTTACATATATTTTACATTTAATATTTGTAATAAAATATAAAAGAAAATTACAACAAAAAAAGGCATCCACCCATAATACATGCAAAATCGAATGTTTTATTTATATTCACCTTCACAAAGCATTTGCTGGTCGACAAACACACTCTGATGTTGTTCACGAAAGCCTTTCTGTCTCCGGTCACAAAGGCTTCCAATTTGTCCATCAACTGCAAGAAACGTTGAAAAAAGTTACTGATAATAATAACAATAATAATAATAATAATAATAATAATAATAATAACCTCAGTGAAGGTGAGCATCTTGTCTGGGCAGTGCTGGAGGACACCTGCGATCGTGGCCAGGTAGGTCCGGCTGCACCTCCGGGACACCGGCCGCGGAGCGCCCACGGGGCTGAGGGGAGTGCGGCCCTGCATCGTGTGGAAAAACCCGCTGGTCGCGTCAGGGCTCGGGACACAAACCCTGCCCGGGACATCGAGAATGCATTGCGGGTTAATGGGGAACACGGGGAGCCTTTCACGAAGCGGGCGAGCCACGGTTGCCGAGGTGCGGCTGATGGGTCAGGGCGGCGGACCGTGGGCCACACCCCCGCCCCCCCCAAAACAGGTCATTTACACATCATACTACCTGGTTTAAGAAATAAAAAGGGGGGTTTTCTCCACATTTTGGTGAACTAGACCAGTGTTTCACACTTTTAGAAGTGTGGCCCCTCTAAGATCTTTTTTTTTTCCCCCCACCGAGTATCCCCGTCACTATTATCACTATCCCAAACACTACCTCACTCTATCCACATTCACATGCCACTTTAATTGCACATGTCTGTATATACATAGGCATATTCCCTCTATCTATTCCATTTTATTTCATTTTATTTTTATTGTATTTTATTTACATATTGTGTGCTATCACCGGGTGCGTTGCATTACATTTCACTGCATATATGTATGAAAGTATGTCTATGTATGTGACAAATAAAAAATCTTGAATCTTGAACTATTAGGAGGGAAAAGGGACAATTAACATAAATCATGTACTGCATGTGCGTTGTGTGTGGTGTTTTTTTTCCCCCAACATTATATTAAACCAACTTTTTTTTAAAACCTTTTTAATTTTGGGGAGTACCCCTCGCAGTACCCCAAAGTACCCCCATTTGAGAAAGACTGGACTAGAACATGTTATTTACTAACATTAATGTGCATGGGCGGTCTACTTAAAAAATAATAATAATTAACAAGGAACCAATTGAACTAAGTCAAACTCATCTCTCCTCACTTACCTGACATGGATTCCTATTTTTAGCCTATATTAACCACCTTTATATAGAGAGAAAATATATATATATATATAAAAGAAATGATATTCAATATGTTCAATGACTGCAAAGCATATTCTGAACATATAGTTTACTTTTGCACATTTTTGTTTAAATATACAAAATGTGGGAGTACTGCCGTTAAAAAACAAATTGCTATTCTCACTGGTCTGAGTCGATTTGCCACGTTCTAAAACCTGAGGGATGTGTTATGGTCATATCTGTCAGGGGAAATTCAGAAAGACCAAACAGCGGCAAAGGGATCAGATCACACAGTGACAGCCAGTTGGAACCAAACCAGTTAAATCTAACGTGAATTCAAGTTTTAAACAATCTCTCACCTTGAGGCTGTTCTAGCTGACTCAGCAGAGAGATTTTTTTTTGGGGGAGGGGGGGGTGGAGGTGGAGCAAGGCAGCTTCACAGCACTGTTAACAAGACTCAGGTGTGTCTGGTTTTGAGGTGGAGCTCCATGTGATGGGTGGGACCTGTGGATCCACGGTGGATGAACATTCTGGCTCAAAATCCTGAAAATGAATAGGGGTTACGTGTGAGCTTGATATGTTCCATGTATGTCTAGTTATATCACACACGCCCGTTTGACTAAATCTGGTGTGTTAAAGCTTCAGCTGCTGAATGCTGTTCTTTGATGGTCAGAGCTCTGCATATTTAACTATGCTTGACCTGCATACCCCTGCTAAAGTGGATTAGTGTGTATAAGTGTATCCCTAAAGATCAATGGGGTTGATAACATTTTCTCCCTGGAAAAAAAACCAAATTCAATCAGTAAACTGGAAAACGCGTCCGTTAAGACACTTCAATGCGTTCGGAGAAATACCCTACAGGGCGTTAACACTTTTAATGAATTCAACTTATTTTGCTCCATTGTGGCCCTAACTTCGGTTTAAATTCCAAGCATTCCACATCCCCATAGTCTAGTGTTCCAGTCAACCATCAGTAGTTTTTTTCTCACAGTCACAGATGAGGTGAAAAGTGTTGGAATTTGAGCAAAGCATCTGCATTTCAACAGTTTGATGGAGGCCTCCTATTGCAATTTAAATGCGGTCGGTTGGACATTATGGCCTTGTGTCTTTTATTGATATATATGTTAGTGTTTGGCAAAGTCACACCACTGAAATGATGTGAGAGGCGTATCCTCAGATGATTATATAAAATATATATGCATATATATATATACAATAATCTGACAAACTTTAACATATTTCACTTTAATTGACTTAAAAGCTTGTGACACCATATCACTGGATAAGTTGGTTCTTTAATGTACTTGACACTGAACTGGGGAAGTCTGTTATAAGAATTATAGGAATAATTTTAAAGATTCCATTGATATTTTTCATATTTTTCTGATCAGTACTGTGATTCTGTAAGGTGTGACTGGTTAATATTGTTGTTGATGCACATAAGATATTTCAACGGAATAAGAGTATTCAGTATACAGTATAAATGTATATATACACACACACACACACACACACACACACACACACACAAACAGGGACTGGGGACATAATAAATCAAACAAAATGGTTCTGATCACATCTACAGTGGCTTCTAATGCTATTGGAGTGGCGTGGGGGTGTATTTGTATATAGTAAAATGAAACAACATTCTTAAATCAAATCATTAAACAATATTTTGGAAATTAATTTCTTGTGATGTCAGACCCTGTCCATAATCTAAACTAAAGCGAATGTCATGGTCAAGTTAGCCTGGCACCCAAAGGAAATACCAATTTTCTTATAGCAAAAATCATATCTTTATTTTCTAAACCAAAGAAAATCCACATTTTAGGCCTAGAATTGTCTGGGTGAGATGCTTCAGAATGAACAAAGCACACTTTTTAAAGAGCACCTTCCACGCCACCCACTCAACCCCCTTAATTTATTTTTTTTATTAAGACCAAATATAAGGGAAGGGACTATAAGGACTTGAATCAAGCTAAAATATTTGCAGTTCATTTTGGTTGATTCAAACGTTTATACATTTATTTGTTTATTCAGTCATTTTTGAGTAATAGCTATCTTTGCGGTGAAGTGCCTGGTTCATCTCTGATTGTATGATTAGGACAACACCACATATAATGAAACCTACATAGAATTAACCAACACCAAAATACTGTATAATCAATTTGCTATCCTAGCTCTTAATATTTAATTGCAACGTTGTGACTAAAATAGACATTTGCTCTTGAATATAAGGATTCAAAAGCAAGCGAATAATGAAAAGGCATGAAATATTCTGAAAGTATTTCAATATGTGTATAATACGTTAAACTCAACAACAAGAAAAGGGACAGATTTACATGAAGACTTCATGACAGAACAATCCCTTTGGTTGCACCCGGTTATTAACGCCTCTTTATACATGAAAAGAAGCTCCTCAGCCTGGAATGCCCACCCCTTCGCCTTTTCACCGTCCCATTGTTCCGACTGGACTTTATATCCAGGCGTCCTCGGGGAGAAGTAGCTTCACCATCCGGAGATCGAGGCCTCCAGTCTGCCTGTGTTGCTACGAGATGCAGGACCGGACTCCCTTCAGCCCCATGGCCGCCCAGCGTCTGGTCTTCAGGAAGTGCAGGACCTACCTGGCCATGATCGCCTGTATCCTCCAGCACTCTCCAGGGAAGATGCTCACCTTCTCCCAGGTAATAAGGGGCTAATAGGGTTGGTGGCTTGTGATGTTTGGTTTTTCTTTCAAAATAACTTAATATTCACCTCTTCCTTTTGGCTTTGCAGCTGATGGAGAAGCTAGGACAGTTCACAGAAGACAGGAAGGTGTTTGAGAACAACATCAGGGTCTGTCTGTCAACCAGCACTTGCTTTTTAAAGGTAACATACAGAAATACAATTTCATAGATTTTAGAAGGCATCTTGTTGTAATGAAAGGAAGATAATTACATATTATGAACCCTGACCAAGGGCGTAGATTTCAGATTTCAATACTTTCAAAATATTGTCATGACTATTATCAACCATCATAATGTTATTAGGTTTCTCAATTCATCCATTATTGGCAAGCATTGTTTTTTATAATTATCAAAAAATATTTAATAATCCTCAATCGTTTTAATTGTGGATCTTGGTCATACCAAAGCCATAAATTGCACTAGTTGTGTGTAGATCATGGTGTTACGTCTATGTGGCTATGTCTTTTTCCCTTAAAATTCCAAAGAATCCCTTTTAACCTTTATTTAACCAGTGGAAACCTCAGTGTCCTTGACCCTGGCTTAACAGTTTTGTCTTTTGGATTTTTGTTTTCCAGATTCCGCTCTATCCAGAAATAACAAACTGTAAGATCAACTTCTGGAAATTTGACCACAGTCAAATCACAGCGAAGATGGTGCGTCGCCACTTCAAAGACATCCTGGACCAGTTCCCAGAGTTGACTGAAAGAGCGAGACCAACAGGGGCCACGGTGGGATCCTCTGGGTCCTTCACCGCCTCCCGCTCCCCTGCAACCACAGCCTGCGAGGACACTGCCGCTACCAGACATAAAGGCAAGTTCAGCAGTTCCTTCTCCATCGAGTCTCTGCTGAAGAGGGACAGTCCGTCCGGCCTGAGCCCCACGCCCCGGCCTCCCTCGGAGGTGGTGGGAGCTACAGCTGGGAAGAAGAGATTTTACAGCTGGGACTCCCGGTCCGTGGAGACTCACCATGATCTCCAAGGTTCAGGGGAAAGGTGTCCGGTCTACAAAACATGGGACAATGTGGACCGTGGACTTCAAGGTCTGGATGTCAGACCCTTCAAGAGGATCCGTGTGGGTCCGGATCTCTGTCCGTCGACCAAACCCGGACCCAGCATGGCACCGTATTTCACCGCTCGTCTGAACAGTTATTTAAACTACCCGTTACCCATATTTGTTTTAGATGTTCAAAATTTTCACTTGTAAATAACAATGCTGGCCCATGTGCAGTTTTATTTTTTCTAATAAAAATGAAAATCAGCAGGGACTTGCAGTTATTTCAGCGTTTTACGTCATCTAATCAAAGGGAAGCGGGTATTGTGAGGATAACAGGATCCCTCTTTTGGAACACCAAACAAAAAGAGAAGCTTTTCATTAAACAACAGGCTGAAATGGTGAAATGGAAAGGTGTTAATGGGGAATGTAATGTGCAATTTGCATGACTAATCCCCTGTCCCATAGACGTGCATTAGCATTTACTCTGCTACAATAAGTAAACAAGTGAGTTTAACAACTTTCAGTTTCATGAAAAATGTAGTCACCGTGCGATCGTCATTTACTCACGCCAGTAAATGTGTGGAATCTTCCTTTCATTTTATAGAGTGAAGTTGAAACAGTCAATGGCTGCAGTCAACTTCCATACAGAGCCCCATTTAAGAGCAAAAGGCCACTGGGAGGAATGCATTACATTAATGTATTGATGAGCGCTGCTAAGAGGCAGTGTCACCCTTACAGAACTACTGCCTCCTTAAGCTAAAGGTTTTTTTTTTTGTTTTTTTTTTACTTTTCATCAATCCATGAATGAAGTGCTCTTGGACCCTGAAATAGTTGCCACCCAAAGATTTTCCTCCAGCATTATTTGCCAAGTAAATTTAAAGGTTTTGTTCAGTTCAAAGGCAAACACAGCAATAAAAGATTTTGTCTTTTAATGCTTTGTAACATTCATTGGTTAATTGCTTTAATTAGGCCTTGATAATGAGTCATTCTACTACACATCAACAGAAATATTGCCTCTAAATATCCACTACCCGACTCAGCTGAGCAGCTATGCAAGCGGGATGATCCGGAGCATTCTTTGTTACAATCACTATGATAACCAGCCATCATTGGTGAAAATGAACGAGGATGTATTAGGTTGCGCTATATCAAACCTCCATAGGTACTCGGCCATTATTACCGTCAGGATTATAACACCATAATTCAATTTTTACTGGTTGAATTTGAAATAAATTGCGGCTTCAATAAGGATCCCTGTGCTATTGGACATAACGTATAACCCAGATGGAACAATGGACATACACAAGATGAAATAAAATGCCACTTTATTGTTTGAGTGTGTCATAACCTTGTCTCCAAAATAAGCACAGCAGGACTACAATTGGT
This sequence comes from Zeus faber, assembly GCF_960531495.2. NCBI lineage: Eukaryota > Metazoa > Chordata > Actinopteri > Zeiformes > Zeidae > Zeus > Zeus faber. The sequence goes on from NC_137193.1 coordinate 24,252,613, forward strand.
TCATCAACCTCGCTACAATCGATGGCACATAAAACTTGGTTTCATTGGCCCACCAACGATAGCATAAAGGACTTCTCAGACATCCAATAATAGCATACAAAATAGTTGTTAACCTACCAGTGACACTGTATATAAAAACACTTGTCTAGATTTATCCCCAGCCCACCCTCAATTTCTCCCATACCCCCTATAGAATAGTTGTGACACTGACATTATGCTTTAACAAGCACATATTAAGAATGCATAATTCTCCATTTTTGAGATTATAAAAAAACAAACCTACACAATGTTACACTTTAAGTCAGAATACAATTCAACTGATTATTAGTGTTCTACACATTCGGCCATAAACGAAAGGAACATTGTATAATATCACTATAACTTAACACTACATATAACATACAATTTAAAAAAATAAAGAAAAAAAAAGATTACAAATGATTGGCAATAATAGAGAAAATGAAGTTGGCTAGTGCCAAGGCAAGCTGGGTCAGTACCATAACAGAGAATGAGTAATACAAAAAGAAATAAAAAATAGAGTAAGAAAATTTGAAACAAAAAAAGATAATACAGGCAAGGCTAAAACATATGTGATTCCATCTTTAAGATTCACCCCGTGTGCACTCTTTCTTTTAGGCAACCGGCTCCAAGACCTCCATTGTGTTTCCATACCTCAATGATGCTTCACTTTGACCACTCCCCTTTCCCCACATTATGACGTTCTCCAACATTCCTGTGGTAACCATCTGCCGTGTTCTGAGTCAGGCACTTCCCAAGATCCTCTGCTGCTTTCCATACCTTCCAACAACTCTACAGGCCAATCCTATCGCCGAACATACAGGTCAAATCACGATGTAGGTTCTACCAGGACAAAGCTGCAAGGGAACAAGACAAACAGTTAGGTGACCACGCCGGCGTCAGGGTGACTCAAATTGGGAAAGTGACGGCAGGGTGTTATTCCATACCTATCCTACAGGTCTGTGTCGAACCAGGCCAGCTGGCTGCTGTCCATCAGGTCCTGGGTGTGGCCCAGGTCGGGCAGCGGGTCGGTGTGGTGACCCAGGTCGGGCAGAGCGTCTGCATGGTAATCGCTGCCTTCCATCATGGGGTCCAGCAGGGAGTCCTGGCCGTAGGCAGCCGGGTACGCCCTGTAGGCGCCATCTGACAAGAAAAATTGCAAAATTACCTCAAAAGCTACTTTGAGAGTATCCCAAAATCACAGGACAACCATGATAAGAGCGGTAATACAAGCTCCAAGCAAAGCTGCCAAAGAGAAACTAAAATATCCAGTTTAGAACTGGCATTAACATGCAACTGGGATGATTTCAGGTCACCCAGACCGCTACAGAGTCCTTGTTTGCTACAGCACGTGGCGGGAGTTTAGTAAGCTCGGCGCCTCCAACTGATGCTGTTGACAGTCACACGTGCACATTAGCTTTTTCAGAGGAAAAGCGCAATGGATTTAGATCAAGCAGGTCAACATGCAATACTTATTTCTAAGTTTTTACATTAAACTCGTGTATTAAATACAGATACAAGTTGCCTGTTCATATCCGATGAAAACAGAGCCAAAGCTTCTATATACTTCACGACAGGTTTACAATTTGGTCAATAAAACCAAAAATAAATAAATTAAATGAAAGCATGCAGTTGTGTGTCAGTGACGGATACAAACCGTCCGGTCGGTAGGCCAGAGGGTCTCCCTGCGCGCCCATATCCAGGCCCAGATCACCAGTCTGGAAGAAAACAAAAAACCACAGTAAAACACTATCCTTGTAGAATAGCATGTGTTTAGCATCCTGTGTGTGTGCGTTTGAGTGGCAGTACCTCGTTCCAGGCCATGGGCTCCGTTCTGAACAGGGAGCTGGTGAGCTCCACTGACAGGCGCTTCTTGTAGTCCTGCGGTTTGTCCTCAGACATGCGGAACAAGACGGCTGCCGCATAAGTCGCTGCAGAGAAACACAAAGCCAAACCGAGGGGGAAACTTTAGTTTAAATTAACCAATAAAACATCGTGTCAATACATCGTGTGTACAGGGTGCATCTGAACACCTACCGACACCCTCGTTACGGGAGTGCAGCAGTTCTGTGAGAGGAGCAGTGGCTCCCTCCGCCTCGATGGCCTCAGCGGCCTCCTTGTCCTGAGCCAGCTCACACAGCACGCCTGCAGCCACACGCTGGATGTTCTCCACTGGAGAATACAGCAGCTGTGGAACAGCGAGGGGACGAGGAGGAAATTAGAATATACAAGTAAAGTTGGTGTCTGATGGAATGAGAAACACATGGTTTTCATATTACCTGGACAAAGAGTGGAATGGTGTTTAGTCCTCTGATGACAATTCTGTTGTGGACGTCTCTGGCCAGGATGTGCAGCGCCCCTGTGCAGCCTTCCACAATCTCCTCCATGCGCACTCCCTCCTGCACGGATAGAGGGGGAGAAAAAAAAAAAAAAAAAAAAAAAAAAGAGTATGTAAGTAAGCAAGCAAGCAATTCAATTCACAGGAAAATGCTAAAAACTCAAAAGGCTTAGTTTCTCACCACAAACTGCTGCTGGTTGCCTCCCATGCTGGTGCGTCTCTGGGTGTCCTGGTGGGCTCGGACCAGCAGCTGCACCAGTCGGGGGATTGCTCCCTGCTCGCGCAAAGCGCTGTGATTGGCAGGGCAGAGGGCCAGGTTGCGGATCAGACCGACTGTTGCCTGGAAAGGGAGAACAAATTCACATTTGAAGGCACTCTAGCTTGATCTTTTGCTACACTGGGCAATATGGAAGAATTATCACAATAAATCAGGAAGTAAGTAAGTAATAAGTCCCATGTGAAAGAAGCCAACTTAATGTGACAATTTAAAAGCCCGGTTCTATTACTCTTAATTTAACCTACAAAATTGTGTATATTGAGGTCTTGCGAAAATATTCATTAAGCTTATTGCCATTATTCCACGCCAATCCCTTACAGATTGAGTGTTGTGCATGCTTGAAAGCCTGTTTGGTTTTCCTTTTTAAGCATTAGAATAGGGCTGTAGCCGACTCAGAATTGTGTCAGTCTAATCGGATTCGGCTGTTTAATGTGAATATTAGACAATTCTGCGGCGGCCCGACTCTTCCTATAAGCAAGCTATGCGGCTGCCTAGGGCACCATCATAAAATACATTTATGATTCGCCTTATCTATAGTTCCCCACTGAAATGTAATCCCTGTGCATTTTGTAAGCTTCTATCTATTTTATCATGTTATTATTATGCACACTGACTGAAAATAAACAAGAAATACAAACACAACTGCTCGATTCAAAGAATGTCAGTCGGCTGATGGGTTTCCGACTGATGATTTGACTTGTTGACCTTCAGGGGGCAGTCCTACATTAGAACCTTGTAAATTCTCAAGTTTAAAATATATACCTTGATTAGTGGCCAGTGGGAGGGCGGGTGCAGCAGCTTGACCACCACAGGCAGGCCGTAGTGCAAGCGCACAGCATTCTGGGCCATCTCGGCATCCTGGTGACGCGAGGTCAGGTGACGCAGGGCACACACTGCTGGCTCTGTGATGTCTTCCCTGTCGCCAGCTCTTAGAACAGTACGCACAAGAGCCTCGATGCCTCCCACCTGAAATGACACATTGCAAGTCAGGACATGCAGTCTAGACAGGCTCTCTGGGTACAGTTAATTACACCTTCTGGTTGCTTGAGTTACTATACACTGCTCCAGTACAGGGTAAGCCTCACTACAGCAAAAATGGCCATTGAAAATGTCACTGAAACATAAAGTCAATGTTTAGCAGTCCATATATGCTTCCCTGATCACAAATTCAGGGATGTGGCAACAAGGAAAACCAACATCTCCATCCACATGAAGCAACAAAGTTAAAAAGGTAAACAAATGTTGCAGCAGCTTCAAAGGACACAGCCCCATCATTCAGATACAAATGCTTAGCGCGTCCTAACCGCATTGATTTGCATATTTCTATTTTCTAAAGATATAAAACCAACATTAGGTGATGTAACCACTGCTCAACCTCTGGGCACAATGGTGGAATAGTAGAAACTAAATCAGCTGATTGGGATGAGGAGGGGCCTTTTGCAGTATGGAACCGACATCAGTTTCTTTACAGCTATAGCCATTTGATATATTACATTTAAAAATAATTCACAATGAGATATTTTGCACTTGAAAAAAACATGGAATACACCAAACAGTTATCTGCACTGCATATGGTGAGGTACTGATAAATACAAACAAGATTATGTTTTTTGAAATGAAAACACTCAAAATAAGCCAACCTCCATCTTCAGGACAACACAAGATACATAACACATACTTGTCAACAAGTGTGCAACACAGCTTCTGGGACATACCTGGCAGACCATGAGCTTGTTACTGTAGTTGTTGCAGGTCAGGTTGGAGAGGATTCCTGCAGCACAAGTGACCACATTGATGTCATCGCTCCCCAGAAGTTGGACCAGCGTCCCCAGAAGACCCTCCATTCCCTCCTGAAGGGACAAAAAGAAAGAGGGGCATTAATGAGAAAGCAGCCAGCATAGTCAAAAGGAAACGGAACCTTGAGCACAATGCCTGAGAGGTGGAAGTGTGCACTGTACCTGCTTGGTGGCAGCATCCGACAGGTTTCTCAGGGTCCAGAGACAGTTCTGGACCAGGCGCTGGCTGGGGTCGGTCAGGTGGAGCCCCAGAGCCTGCATGCCTCCTACACACACACACACACACACACACACACACACACACACACACACACACACACACACACACACACACACACACACACACACACACACACACACACACACACACACACACACACACACACACACACACACACACACACACACACGTTAATAGTGCTTCATTGAAAGGCTTTAACACAAACGCAACCGTAATTTTCTGTTGCATGTGGAACATACCGGCTTCTACAATGGCTGGCTTGTTGCTAGAGCAGACAGAGAGAACCTTGAGCACTCGGCTAGTGGTCCACAGCAGCTTCTCATAAGTGAAGTTCCTCATGATGTTGACCAGGGCCTGGGGACCCCCACTGGCCAGAATGATCAGCTACCATGCGTACACACACACACACACACAGAATCATACGTAAGCAAAAGGAAAATTCCATTGGCAGACACATTTAATTAATGTAAATAACATATCACCTGCTGTGCTACTGGGCCATGTGAGCTAAAAAAGGTGAGTATTGCCAAGTATGGTACTTATGTAAATACTTTCCAAGCATTATGGAAGCACAGATAAAGACACCAGTACCAAGGCTGTGTACTCATGTGCTCATGCACCTTCATCAGATGGCAATATCCTGTGGTGTAGTTACACCAAGTTCCTGTCTCAGTAGCTGATGTAGGGCTGTACCCGACTCTGAATTTTGTCAGTGGAATCAGACTTAGCTGTTCAATGCAAAAATATTTCACTAGTTAATGGCTTCATTCACCGCACGGTGGGACCATGAAATGTTTTAAGTCTGGGAATCACTCTGTGGGGACCACAGTGGAGAACTCCCACTGGGCTCCAAGCCACGCTAGCACCGCCCCAAGCTGGTCCCTGAACCGGAGGAGCGTCTTCACTCCCAGCTGCCGAAGGACCGGGGCTACCGGCAGCATGTTGTTGGTTGTTTGTTTAAGTTGCTGTCTCCTCTACTGTTTTGTTTCCAATCTCACTGGAAACATGACACGCCCATTTTCTGGTGAGTTTGTGAATTTGAACGTGACACACCAAAATAAACCAAAAAAACCCCCCCAAAAAAACAGCAGTTCGCCTGGCAAAGTAATGGCGCCAATAGCCTAAAATTAGCAGGTTTATCCAGGTTTCAAAAACCTGGGTATACCCGTATGGTATAAAAATTGGTGTTCTTGTAATGCACACTGACTGGGAAAGAAGAGAAGAAAAAAAAAGTACTGCTACTTTAAGAATCGTCAACTGACAGGTTTCTGACTGATGATTCGACTTGCGACTTTCAGGTGGCAACCCTACATATTTAAACTTCTAAAAAGTCCCAAAAGTAAATAGTCTGTTGACGTCAAAAAACAACAGCAAGCATTGTTGCATCCCTATTTAAATATAAAACAAAAAGGCATTAGTCATGTTTCCCAGTACCTTGCTCTCCTGGTTACCATAAGCCAGAATCTGCAAACAGTCGGTAGTGATAGCCAGGAACTTGACGTTCGTGTTTGCCAGCAGGGCCACCATCTTCTGCAGGCCCCCTGCCAGGCGCACGGCCATCTTGGCCCCTTCCTGGTGCAGGAGGAGGTTGTGGAGAGTAGTGATAGCGTAGAACAGCACGCTGTCCACTGGTGAGCTGGAAAGGTACAGAGAAAGAACATTTTTAGATTTTCTTGCCAAAGTAAAATAACATTAACAAAAACAATGAAGCTGCAACACATCTATTCAGTGACCAGCCATTTTGACTATCCCCTCTCTTCTAAACTGCTCTGTCGCAGCATTTGCTGTTTACCACCTCATTCTGCTCTTCTGTTGCTTCTGCATCTTAACTAGGGTGAAAGCCTTCAGGACATGACAATACAAGTTACCACACAGCAGCATAAAATAGCCTTGACAGCAAAGTAACGCCAAAGTTGGGTGCAGGGAAAAAAATGCAAATGTTACTTTTACAACAAGGATCTACAGGCTATTTCCTTGAGCGTCTTCCCCATACCCTAGCATCTTCACCAGGGCAGGGATGCCCCCGGACTTAAAGATGGCAAGCAGCCCTTCGCGATGGTGGGATAGGTTGTGCAGGGTGCCAGCAGAGCAGCGGGCGGTCTCCACATCACCGGTGTTCTGCATTGCACGGACCACCGCCGACACCATTTGGGGAGAGCGCATCAGAGCGTGACGCGAAGCCTCCTTCTTGGAAAGCTGGTGCACCATGACAGCCGCCTTGTTCACCACAACCTAGGATAGGAACATGTAAGAAAACTTCTTATGAATAGACGTCTGCTGTCCATAAATTGACTTGTAAACACACTCTGCACAATCTGTTATGAGAGCGATGTTTTTGTATGCGTATCATTATAAATGTGTTTAGTAGGGCTGCACACGACTCTGAATATTGTCAGTCCAGCCAGATTCGGGTGTTCAATGCCAATACTCAACTACTTGCCAGCGCGCGCAGGGGGAGGCCGGCGGCCGCCTAGGGCGCGGAGGGGGAGCGAACGGGGGTTATTTTGCGTACCTGTCTCCTTCTCCAACGGTATAGACGATGTCTGTGCTAACGATGCGCAGGCCAGCAGTGGGGTGTCCGCGAAAGGCACACCAGAACAGTGTGTTTTTTATTTTATGGCTCCTTTATAGAACGAAAAATGTGGGTATGGAACGAAGCAGTGCGTAATGGGGACATTTTCTCCATGATTCTCGCCTTGATCACCCCTTCCATGCGTTATGCCCAGAAAACTAGTCTACAAGCCGTGCCCTGTTCCTCCCACAGAGAGCTGTGCCCCGTTCTTCCAAATAAAACGGTGTTGGGACAGGGCACAGCTCTCTGTATAGCTCTCTGGCATCGGGGCGCAGGGAGAGCTGTTCTCGCGTCCGTGTCCAGATAATTCATGCATATAAAAATATATTTATGATTTCCCTTATTTATACCTCCTCAATAAAAAAATTACTCCTGTGCATTTTGTAAGTTAATATCTGTTTTATACTGTCATTGTAATTGACACTGACTGAAAAAATAAAAAAATAAATCTTGACTGCTGGACTTCAAAATCTCAGTCGAGGTTTCTGACTGATGATTTGACTTTCAGGGGGCAGCCCTAGTGTTAAGTCAACAAGTAATGGACGTACCTGGTCCTCATCGTTGAGCAGCTTGGTGAGCTCAGGGATGGCACGTGTGGCCAGCTCTGCATCATCCTGATAGTTGATGAGGTTGACCACGGCATGCTTCAGCATCTGAGAAGGCTCAGCCAGGCGTTGCACCGCTGTAGGGTGGGTGGCATCCAGCTGTGTGGGGGGAATCTGAATTCCCTCCTCCAAGGTCTCTGGGAACATGGCAGCCCGCACACGCTGCGCCCGGGTCATGGCGTAGCCCTCGATATCTGGATGGTCATAAACAAAGGGATAATTAGATTGGACTGGGATCACACGTACAAACATCAAAGTATTCCTAGCTGTACTTCAAAAGGGCCACGCCTAGGATAACCAAAGGGCCACTCCATGCATCGCATGCGTGTCCAGTTACTCTAAAGGATCAAACTGACACGTAAAAAAATACGTATTAAATGTATACCTGCGGCCTCAGGGGTGAAGGGCTGGTTGAATTCCCAGTCATAGAGGCCTGGATCTTCTTCTTCGGCATCAGGGTTTCCCTTGCCACTCAGGGAAGGCGCCGTGGTGGTGACGCCAGACTGGATTCCAGAGTCCAGGTAAGACTGCTGCTGCCATTGGCTCACTGCAGCCTTGCTGTCTCCCATCGCCATGTCCAACTCCATTAAATCAGCTACTCAATGGGGGGGGGGGGCAACAGGGCAAGATATGCATGAAAGAGTAAAGACATTGGAGGGGATTACATACATGCATGGTTTGATTTACAACATATTTTGTTCAGATATTTTAGGGGAAACTGTGGAAAGATTCAATGCAAAGGGGAAGCGTACATTTCTAAAGCACCTAGCATATCTATTCAGGAAGGTAATCAAAACTGAGTCGATGGCCATAAATGTTCAAGATCACAAAAGCATTGGATAATGTTTGTCTGTTACAAGTTGTTTTTTTTTTTTTTTAAATAGGGCGTCAATTAAAGGGCGACGTCAACCGTTCGGGGCACAGCACTCCGCTCCCAACCCACAAGGGACGATACCGACGTGGGGAATTGACGCTCGCCTCCCAAGGTCCCAGTTTTCACGATGTTGATACTCACACTGAGTGGCCATTGTTCTTGGTTGCCCTCCGCCTGCAAAAACTTCAGTCTGCGCAAAAAAAAAGCGAGGAGAAAACACTTGAGAAACAGGACACCGATCAGCCGCGGTCGACACTCTAACGCCCCCCCCCCCCTATGGAAAAAAAAAAAGACACCCAAATTTCACGTATGTGGATTCCGACTCTCTCTCTATGTGCGGTTGACGGTTTTCCCTCAGACTGCCAGTTCACTAGAAATGTGCAGCTGTGGGGGGGGTGTGGAGGGGGAGGGAGGAGGAGGGGGCGAGCCTCCACCTTCCTCCAGCAGACACTGGGTATTTCCAGGCCAGCGGGAACACAATTCACCATTGAGCGGCTCCTGAACACATCAAAGGCATACTTCAGCCCCTCCCCTCCCCCCGCCACGGCCAAGTTCCGACCCCGCAGCCCGAAAAACTCCCCCCGCCCCCCCACCTCCTCCTCCTCCTCCTCCACCCTCCCCTCCTCCGCCCCGCTACCACTTCCTCCACTAGCTGCCGTTCGCTAGCATGGGTAGCGTGCCAGCTCGGCTAGCCGGCTAACATAAACAAACACCGCTTTTGGGTTACGCCGCGAGACGGAAGCCGCTCAACCCCTACCGCGGGCGCGCAGGTGGATACCACGAGCGGGGCTCCCAGCGGCGACGAAACTCGACCGCCGACTTTATCCGCGCCGCGAGAGGCTTTCCCCTCAAAAGAAGAATTGAAATTAAAAAAAATACAATAAAATAAAATAAAATCACAAGTCCCGTTTTGATTGGCTTAGCCTAGCCAACTCGTATGAAAAGTAGATCCAAAACGCCACCGTAGAGAAACCTGCCGACCAATACTAAAAACCCCGCCGTCGTGGAAGATTTATTTTTCCTTGGGTAAAAGACGAATAAATAATGAAAAAAATAAATTAAAAAAAAAGCGACGTGAGACAAACGCACTAACAAAAACCCCCAAAACAAACAATGACGCCCGAGGGGGGGGGGGGGGGGGTCGTTACCAGAGTGGAGCGGTTCCTCCGTGTTCCTCGTCGGGATCTGCTCCGCTCTCTAGGTGGGAACGAGGAGCAGGCTGTAGGTGAAGCACCCGTAAGTAGCGGCGAAAGACTCGCCAACGACTCGTTCGTTCAGAATGAGTCGATGGGGTGAGCCGGGCGTCGGGAGTCACTACCGGGGAAAAAGAGTGGATCTTCGACCCACGAAACGAATAATAATCGCCGAGGACTAAACGAAACGGTATTAGGATACTGAGCCCATTTTAACACGAGCTAATGTAGGTCTCTGAGGCCCCCAAAACGTTTTTTTTTTTGATAATTATTTTGTTTCTAAAAATGCCACTCATTGCACATCGCAGCCTACAGTCCACCGCGTACCCTTTTTTGTTTATTTTTTTTAGGAAGAAACACAGCAGAGTTGTTTTTTGAATACCTACGTTTTCATCGTCTCCAGTTTCCTGCTGTTCATTTATCTTTCCTTTGAAGGATTTGTGCTGGTCCCTGGAGCCAACCGAGCAGTTCCCGGTGGCGCTTGGCAGTCCTCAAGCCGCGGTCGATTTACTCTCAGGCGGAGGGCGGTTGCGATCTCCTGTGTCTCAGCGCGACGTAGTTCCGATAATGCGATCCCTTTGGGACCGGGCGGTCCGAGTTTCTGAGTTCCCAGTCGGAAATTTCAACTGGAACGCCCGCCCCCGGGGCCGGATTTCTGACGCGGAAGGTCGGAAGAACCTCAAACTCCAGGATGGCTGCTCCACGATCAGCAATGGGTGGAATCTGTAGTGACGGCTGTGATGTGAACAATGTTTGTTTTGTTTTTTGATTAAGTCTATTTGGACGCGGACACGTACACGGTCGTGAGACCCCCGGAGGGGCACCCCCACGCTTGTCCTGCATTCCAAAAAAGCAAGCGCAGCGACGGAGGCGTCTTGGTTTTCCGACGTCCGCGGTAAATGGAACGCCGGTTAAGACACAAGGCTGAGCGGCTCGCTCCACGAGCCGTTTTCCGAAGCAGGCGGCAGGTAAACGGACGGGGTCACCTTGTTCCAGTTTGTGTGTCGGAAGGCCCATCAGAGACCCAACCGTTTGTGCACAAACACTGGAAAGGTGTTTGTCTTTATAACACGGGACCATTAAAACCCAAGGCTAAAAGATCCCAAAACGTTTGTCATGATTCATATCATATCGGATGCGATTGATTTACTTTGCATTCCACCAAGACAAATACTTTTGACGGAGGCATGACGTGACAGAATCGTCAGAATTAGGCCGGAAAAAAACAGCCTGGGATGGACGGCTTTGCGTCGTTCCGCCCGAATTCATGATTTATTTTATTTAATTTTTTTTTTTTTTTGAAAGGGTGAAACGATTCCTTCGCGAATTCTCGGGGCCGATTTCTCTCTCCCTTGCACTGCACCAAATGCACGACTCTCCTCGCCGCGCGCCTCGCCGAGAACCGGATCTGAAAAAGGAGTCGAACCTTCCACCGCTGCCCGTAAGAGTCCGAACCACACCCGCTGCTGCGCCGCCACACGGGATGCCTCCGCCTGCGCGCTCCGAGATCAAGATGGCGAACGGAGAGAAAAAAAAAAAAAAAATATTCTGCCGCACTCGGAAAATATAGGGCGTCGCGCGGATAAAGTTGTCGCGTCCGAACGGTCACGAAGGCGGCGGGGGCTGCGTCGCGGTGTTTCGGTCGCAAATATTTCGCGTGTGTCGTTCAACACGAGCCCGCCCGCGGAGCGCCTGCACCAGAAAATGTGTGATGTTTGCAAATGTGGTGTTAAGGGGCGAGGTGGATTCATTAACATGGAAAATGTGTGTGTGTGTGTGTGTGTGTGTGTGTCACGAATAAGTTATGTCTGAATCATTTTTATAATTTGGTTTAATTTCGGTGACATTCTGTGTCTCTCGCTCTCTGTTTAACTCAAAGGGCTTTATTAACATGGGAACCATACATTTACATTGACAAGCAAATGCCAAACACACACACACACATATATATATATATATATATATATATATATATATATATATATATATATATATATATATATATATATATTATACATACATATACACATACATATATACACAAGTATATATATTTATTAACATATATATATTAACATATATATATATATATATATATATACACACACATATATTTATATGTATACATACATATACACATACATATATACACAAGTATATATATTTATTAACATATATATATATATATATATATATATATTGTACACACACACACACACTGTTAATGGCATGAACTGGCGCTCATTGAGAAGTGGAGCCCTGTGTTGCTGCATGACACTTGATGGTGTTGCATTTGAATCCATGCTCTATGAGTCCAGCAGAGACTTAATATTGTAATCTGATTGGGCAGTTGGTCTGTTTCACATCAGATCATAATGGATCAACGGGAAAAGACCCACAAGATTTAATTGTGTGTGTCTGCGAGAGAGAGAGAGAGAGAGAGAGAGAGAGAGGGAGGCAGAAAGGAGAGAGCATCAAGTCCTATCCACCATGTTAACACAGAAGGCTCAGCGTGTCATTATCTTGAAGTGTAGTGTATTGTTGTGGGAAGAGGAAACAGCAAATAATTAGCATTTCTTAATTAGCTTCCTGTTTTCTATCTATGAGTATCCATCCGTCAATTTATTTCCTTTACAGGGACGGAGGATGGGCAGGGGTGTAGCCTATTGTGGCCTATTACAGCTGGCATTGGGAGCAAGACATGATCGCGCACATATCTGTGCAGTTTCTCAAATAAGTCTAACCTGCATGTCTCAGTAATGTGATAACACGATCTCGATAATGAATAATTGAAACTAGAATATTGGCCCGACACACGCAGTAATACATCACTTAAAACGGTTTATGAAGTCCTAAGGTCCAAACATGCAAAATATAAGATAAAAGGTTTATTGCAGGTAAACTTTGATTCATTGTCAAATACGTAATTTGTAGTGTTAATGGATTAAAGATGGATGTATGGACATTTCTAATGAATTTTTATTATAATTGTGTATAGGACATATCAATACCGATTGATAAAGGTTCCAGTAAAAAACAGACAAAAAAACACAAAACATTTAGGTTTAACTCAATCCATTTAATGCTTGATGTGATGCAGTCCCAGAATATCATCAAAGCAAGTGACGACCTGACTGAAGTAGTTTTACTCCCTGTCTATATAACCTCTTGCCAGGGACGTAGGAAGCACTAAACGTGAAGGGGAGAACTTAATAGGGGCCAAGAACATTAATTTAATTTACTTTGGTCTAATGGTTTGACACTTGCGTCTGGCCATAGCATCTAGAGAAATTAATGAATTTGTTCAAAAAGTGAGGAACGTTAAGCAGATGGGGGTGATTATACATAGAGTAACAAAAGACGAGTACAAACGTTTAGAAATCTGTCGCCTTCCAATAGTCTCTTTGACACCTATGATTTTTGGCTGTATGTTTTTTTGTTTGTTTAATATTTGTTGTAAGGCGTGTTCATGTTGCCAAGCAGTAATTGGTGCTGAAAGAAAAATCAAAAACAAAAAAACACAAAATAACGTGTTCAAGAAAAGATGACGCAGGTGGTTGAATCCGAATAAATACACCTTTTAATTGACTGATTTTAACAGATCTGATTATACAAACGCCAACACGGAGCTCTGAAATAAACAGGACCAATCAGCAAGACAATGACTGTACATTCTGGATGTGACCCTCCCGTACCCCACCCCTCTCTACACCCACCCTGCCCGCAGAAACTACAGTCGAATCACTAGCGTTCCTATCTGTACAAATGAAGCTTGGCTACTTCGCCCCCTCCCCCGTGTCTCCCTTTTTCAGTGCACTCTCTGATACGTATTAACTGCCGTGATGCAGACTGTGGCGGTTCTCATCGAAGGTAAAGCGCGGCCATGTTGGACACCGTGGGCCTTCTGCACAGGAGTGGTGCTTGGTGAAGTGATGCTGTGTGTCAAAGTGTAGTTTGACTCCCATAGTCGAGTGGCTGGACGCAGCGAAGGGGAGTGTACACAGCTGCTATGTAGTAATCGGCTGCTTTTGTAAGAGCTTGTAGTTCAAGAGCATAGTAGAGTGTTTTTTTTGGTTGAAAATGCTTACAGCCAAAATCTCATAACTTACAGCTCAAAGGAACACACACACACACACACACACACACACACACACACACACACACACACACACACACACACACACACACACACACACACACACACACACACACACACACACACACACACACACACACACACACACACACACACCATCCCTTTTGCTAAAAAAACAAAAAACAAGTGTTTCTGCACAATTTGTTCTCTTTTTGTAAGTGTCATTCAAAAATACTGGCCTCACCCGTCATACAAAACCCTCCCACATCATTCACAGACAGTAACTCGGCATGTCTACCTCCACACACCACCTTTCAAAAAGCCTTCTACAGTAAAAAGACTAACCATATCCATCAGAGCAGATTCCCCTGCTTATCTGTATCCATCTTCCCATCTAGTCGATCCAGTCGAGTCCCCTCTCTTGCTCCTGCGATCCATCTGTTTCCTATCTGCTCCAACATTTATCTCCAATCTTCTCTCCTCCTTCTCAGCCTCCTCCCTCCCTCACACCACATTCTTCTCCCCTTGTGCCAGACGGTCATGTATGTAACGAGTGATAAAATGGTCTCCCTCGCAAGAGAGCCAACCACAAAAACACAAAGAAAAGTGATGAAGGGGAGTCAGGTGGGTGGAGGGAGACATGGAAAGCCGGGTGAGAAGACAGTGCAGCGGAGGGGTGAGGTAGAGGAGGGGGGTGGGTGAGTTATCTCCGGCCTCGGTGGTGTGAGCAAAAAGACGACTGGGGGGGAAAAGCGCAATGTCCCGTCCCTCTCAGCCCTCACCCACCCCATTTCTCTGCTCTCCACATGCCACTTTCTGTGTGGTGGAAATGGAGAGAAGGAGGAGGCGGAGAAGAGAGAGACAGAAAGAGGGGAGGAGGGAGGGTGGCTGAAGAGAAGGAGAGAGGGCCAGGTGTGTCTGCTCTTCATGTGTCCTGGCTGTCCGCGGTGGAAGTCTCATTGGCATTGGTCAGGTCCGAGTCCGTCTCCCGGCTGGAGATGCGGTCCAGCTCTGCCTGCACGTCGCTCAGGCCCAGCTTAGAGCCTGTGGCGAGAAAGAAATATGTATCGTATTGAAGAAAAATGAAAAACAGTACTGAAGAGAACATTTAGTCATACAGTTGTGCATGCATGGAAAGGTGACACACATGGTACATGCCGCTAAACTACTTCAGCCAATGCTAAAAAAACAAACATAATAGAACAGCAGTATCCAGACACACAGTGGTAAGATAGATTACTCTCAGAATGAAGCAATGAGAGAATCACGTACGTGATACGCGAGATGCAGATGTTTTGGGTTATGCAATGCAACATGCAAAGGGACAGGAGACACTTTAACAGGGAATGAGCCGCGGTCCAGGCCAGACGCCATGAGCAAAGATTTACCATGACTAGGAAAGAGAATAGTTGATGGGTATATAATGGGTATGTGGTGGGCATAAATAAAAAAATAAAAAAAATAAAATTAATAATGCATCTCAGGTGATCCGATAAGAACATACAGCTGAACACACACATTTAGAATGGGTGGGAATATTGTATTAAGTACAACCAATACCCAGTGCCACTGTTCATCCCCCACACACTACAACAGGACATGGCATCAGTGCCAAAAAACAAAACAAAAAACAAAAACACTTTGGGTTGGCACTTGGCAGGCAGGCAATTATTTACATAGTAAGAGGGAAAGCAAAATCCGATCACAACTAGTCACTGGAGATGCATGTTAATACCAGGTGTGACTTTAATCTGTCTCAGGCATAATCGGAATATACCTGCTTACAAAATTCCAGGCCGTAATATTGATTAAGATCAATATACCCATTCTGATGCAGACCGAACCCCACTGTGTGCATGACATACAAAGTACAACTTTCCTAAATCCAAACATTCATCCATTTTTGTCCCTACCAATATTAAAATATCGCAGCAGATTACAATTTAGCATTTCCAAACTGCTCTGTTGTCTTGGAATTAGGGAATTTTAAGCGACGCAAGTATAGACATTAGGTAAGTAACAAATATAATGTCAGCCACTGGACCCATATTCAAATTATCAGCCAAGACAGGTCCTGACTCGTCCTTCTAGCACAGCCTGTTCCTACATGTTTGGAGCGTGTCCCATCCTTTATGAACTGTGTGTGGTTGAACCGGGACCTCTTAGCAGTAAACCCAGCCCAACCTCTGAGGGTCGAAATTCAATATTGACCAGGCTCACAAGCAAGTACAAATAAAGGATTAAGAGGAGAGATGTATGGGCAGGATCCAGTGACCAGTGGCCCCGGGAAGCAGTGATGGGGGGTGGGGGGGGGGGGCTAATAAGGACAACAAACAATCCAACAATTGACGCACATCAACCATGAATGGATGAACATCTCTCTCACACACACCTTAACGTGGCCAGCATCCTCTGACTAGTGCAACACATACATATGAAGGATGTTAACAACGATTATAACAGCGATGAGGTAGAGTATGGCGAGAAAAGCGGAAACTGGAAGCATATCAGGCATAGAGACCTCAGAGTGGTGCGTGTGTGTGTTTATATATTTGTGAGTCTCTTTTACCAAATGTGGTTTTCAGAGTTCTGGAGAAGAAGACAGTAAGAGAAAGAAAAGAGCAGATTGAAACAACAAAAGGACAGACAAAGGGAGAGGAAAGCGAAAGAGTGAAGACGGTGAAAGTTGACAGAACAGATGACCGGCTGTGGAATGCGAAACAGATGAACCATTCAGTGACAAATGAATTAAATTAATTATCTCCGCAATGACTCCCATGCACACACAGAAGAGTGAAGCACTTCAATCATATGGTAGGTATGTCTGTATTTGTGTGTGATTTTGGCCCACCTGACTTGCGTACGGTCCCTGGTGTGTTCCCGCCGCCCGGCGTCCCGGGGGCCCCTGTCCCAGCCTTCTTTGTCAGCAGGCTGTTGAAGAAATTGGCCAGCACCCCCTCGCTCGTCTGACCTGCTGCAACCACGGGAGAGGGGGTTAAGACGTACACAGTCTACTTCACTGACAGAACAAGGATCACCGGTGCTCATTGAAAAATAAGCAAAACGCGTTAGTACCTGACTGGGGCATGGCGTTGGCTACGTTGGCCGCAGCCGATCGATTACTTGTCCTGGGAGAACCACTGGGTGCTCGTGTAGTAGTGTCCTATGAAAGACAACAAGACAGTTCTCTCAATAGACCTGTAGTCACTAGCCGATAGGACTCTACCGCTTTTGACCTATTGGCCTTGTGAACCGTGTGAAGAATGAGAGAAGACTCACCACTGGTCGCCCTGCAGACGCAGCAGGCTGTTTGGCCAGCAACGACTGAAACAACAGCAACAAAGGTTGAATTAGTAATCAGTGAAGTTGAAGGATATACACGTATTGTATTTGCAACTTGAAGCCATTGGAAATACTATTAAAAAGGGCCCAGACATTCAGACAAGCCCAAGGACATAGAACAGTGCAAAAGCCCTCGTACCTGCAGTTTTGCCAGAAACACCTGATCATCTTCTGCCTGTATCTCTTTCTCATGGACAAACTGTTGAGTCAAGCAAAATGAATTGGAATGATACTTAATATTTTATCAATAGCACCACTGAGTAACTTACTGCAGGTCAAGCGTCAATGTCATTTTTGTCAATGGTCCGCAGGGACGTACCTTTCTAACTGGCGGTTTGACTATAACATCCTCAAAGTTGTCGTCTGCTTTAATGGTCTGCAAGTTCTCGTGGAGGATGGCAATCTTCTTCTCATTGTCCCACCCCGATGGACTGGTGGATGAGAGAATGAGAAAGGGGGGGGGGGGGGGGTGGGGTTACACCCCAACCTCACAGGCATATCAGGTCTTGAGACACATGGCACATTGCCCACACCAACACACTCACATGAAGACGGCGTCTCTCTCCACCACCTGTGCGGGGCAGTGGAAGGGGAAGCCGTAGAGTCTGTGGACTAGATATTTGTACAGGATGTCCAGGTTCTTCATCTCCTTTACTGACGTGTATAGCAGAGACGCACCATCTGACATGGACGTCAAGGGCACTTTCAACAGTCATTAATTTTAATGAGCGGCAGAAATGATACAAGCACTGAGGGTAATGTTTTTTGAATCCATACTTAAAGTACCTTCCTTAAGGGCCACTGCAGGAAAACAGATGTACAGGGTCATCATGTTGGCCCAAGTTCATTTCTAATTTTACAGTTTCTTTTTTTAAACCATGATTAAGCCTTGAAAATACACTGGATGGTCCTTTCCTGACACTGCACAGCCTGAGGGAGCTGATATACACACTTTAAAAACAATCTCAGCTCACACCAGCCATACTGAGTAGGATACACTGCAGACAAAATTGTCTGATGTGGGACTGGATGAAGTCCAGGTGTTCGTCTCTGTAGTCGTGCTCCTTCTCTAGTGTACTGATGGCGTCGCACTGAGGACAGACAAGGTTAGGCAGAGGAGAGGTGAGCATGTGCTTACTCGATATCCAAATCACAGCAAAGTAACTGGCTAAAGAGTTCTTAAGTAACTGTGTGCGTATACCTTGGTGCAGACCACCACCATGGGGATGCCCAGGTTGTGCGTGAGGGTGTTGTCCCCAAGAGGAAGCAACACACTTTCCTCATCTTCACTCCTGCGCTGCGGGTTTCCGTCCTCCCCGCTGCCAGGCTCTGTGTATTCCTGGAACTGTTTCACCTCTACAAATGTGCAAACCAACAAACAGGCCTCCATATAGTTAGAAAACAGGCGACGACCTCTTCCCATAGGTAAGATAGGTGATGCCCAGGGCGCCATCGCAAGGGGGGGGGGGGGGGCACGGCGAGGGAGTGATCAGGGGGCATTTTGCACACTTGTGCCCTGACGGTACGGCGCGCCAAAACAGTTTTTATTTTAGATGTAGGTTATTTTATTTAACGTCTGCTAATGGAACGAAACAAGTGCGCATGGAACAGTATGGAACAAAAACCGTGCGTGATTCTCTCCCCGATCACCCTCTCTCCATTCGTTATGCTCAGAAAATAATCTGAACGAGTTTACGAATCGTGCCCCGTCCCTCCGTGGCCCTCCCCACACTGTTTTTAGTTGTTTTATTTGGAGGAACAGTGCACGGTGATCTGGGCCCATGGAGAGCTGTGTTCTCGTCCATGTCCGCGAACTATTCACACAAATAAAAACATATTTATAATTCCCTTATTTATAATTCCCCAATTAAATGTTATCCCTTGTATTGCTTCTATCTGTTTTATCCTGTTATTGTAATGCACGATAGGGATGCAACGGTACAGTGGGCTCATGGTTCGGTATGTATCACAGTTTTGGGGCCATGGTAATGGTACAGCTTCAGTATCTTTATATTTAAGGAAATTATTTTAAAAAAATTCAAAAAGGTTAAAAAGTGTAAAATAAAAAAATTATAATATCATAGCCGTCTGCCACGAATATAAAATACTTAATAAAATACTTACTTAATAATAGTTAGTTATTTTTGTGTTGAACAGGTATTAACAGTAATCATCACACATAAATAAAACTTGTTGAAATTAAACCTCAGTCAGACCAGTGTGTGTGTGCCTTCGCTTTTAGAATCTGACGTGACAGTGTAGGCGATCTCTTACATGGAAGGGGAAACATTTGCCGGTGGCAGGAGAAGGCAACTTAAACCAACAACACGATGTAAAACTGTAAAACTTGACGAAAAGAATGGCTCATCACCCAGCGAGACTCGGTGCCCTTCATTCCTACAAAAGAGCCGCTCAAAAGAACCAGTTCGTTCGTAAAAGATGTGGTGCGGATGGAAGCAAATGTAGAGAAGTCCGTAATAAAGAGGGCCACGGCCATCCCAGGGGTAAACTGACTGAACACCTTGATTGATTTAACTTTTTACAAAAACATTTCTATGAAGTTTTATCTCTGATTTCTATTGAAAAGGCTGCGTAGCTGCCCGCAGTTAAAAAATAAATAAACCTCTCGTGGAAAAACAGAGAAATGCTGCACAGCTCCGTGCGGACCCGCACGACTGGCGTGACCGGTGGAGCTGCAACAGTGGATTCAATAGGAAGCGCCATTTAAAGCATGCCTCACCCGTACGCTGACGCGCCCAGTGGTCTTTTATCCCGATATCGTAATACCACGGTTCACGTATGTGTACTGAACCGTAGTGGGCATACCCGAACGGTTCGATAACATTTTCTGTACCGTTGCATTCCTAATGCACACTGACTGACAAAAAATGTATAAATACATAACGACTGTTCGACCTGAAGAACCTCAGTCCACTAACGGGTTTCCGACTGATGATTCGGGCGGCAGCCCTACTTCAAATAGCACACCATTAAGGGAAATGTCTAGATGAATATCAACAACATTAAGGAAATGTATTTTTGTGACAATTAATTTGAATCGTTTTTATTATGAATAAATTATTTAATTGACTGAACAATGTTTTTTGCTGTCTGACTTGCTGCTTGGTGCCGCCCCCTGTGGTGGCCTGCGCGAACACTCTGTGTAGATAATGCACATTTTGGTATTTTCTTTCGTTTTACTACAACATGTCCGTCAAAAACTCATCGACAGTGATCCTCTACGACCGTGATGCACTCATGGAAATAAAAAAAAATTCCTGAAAGAACAACTTGGGGACACTTTATCTGCTGATGCAGAGTGGCCGGTGAAAATTTTACGCGGCAACACGATCACAAAGACAACAACAACAACAACGACAACAACGGAGTCGCTGTTCCAAGGGGGGCACCGCTGGATGAAGCACTGGGGAAAGCGAGGCGGCATTTGTACCAGACTGGGAACGCAACCTTACCGTCACCTCTGCCCAGAATCCTTCTTGCCAATGTCCAGTCCCTGGAAAATAAGATGGATGACCTTCCGGTCTCCGGTGCCGAACCACGTCATAAATCTAGCCGAGTCCTTCTCCGTGTTCCACAGACAGATCAAGGAGTCGGGGAAATACAAGGGGGGGAGCCGTTTGCCTCATGATCAACAGCAGCTGGTGTAACCCCAACATCATCAACTCTCTCCTGCTCCTGCTGGCCAAACCTGGAACAGCTGACCATCTCACGCCTTCCATTCTACCTTCCCCGGGAATTCAGCAGGGTCATCATCAGAGCCGTTCATCATCAGAGCTATTCCACCGCAAGTGGACACCAACACAGCACTATGGGACCTACAGTATATGATGTGTGTTGTGCGAAAACTTCAAAACCAACATCCCGACACAGCTGTGGTGGAGGCTGGGGACTTTAACAGGGCGAACCTGAGAAAAAATTCTGCCTAATTTCCACCAACACATCACATGTGCCACCAGAGGAGAAAGAACTTTGGACCACTGCTACACACCGTACAAGAATGGATACAAGACCGTCTAACTCCCTACGGACGTGTCTATGAGTTTCATAGCCATGATAATGGACAGTATTGTTCACACTGTGAAAGTAAGGATATTTCCTAACCAGAACCGTGGGTCTAAAATCCATTTGCGGCGCTCTGAATGCTGGCACGGCCGCTTTCAATGACGTATCCAGCAACATGGACAATTGCAAAGCGGCGTCCTATCAGCTGCGGAGGGCGTTGAAGAACGCTTAACGGACATACAGAGACACCAAACGCTTGTGGCAGGGGCTGTGGACTATTACTACCTACAAGAGCATGGCCCCGTTTTGCTTCAAGAGGTCCACCATCATCCCTGTGCAGAAGAATGCCTCTCCAGCCTGCTTGAATGACTACCTTCCTGGTGGTCCTCACTTCAGTGGTCATGAAGTGCTACAAGAAGCTGATTAAGGATTACATCTGCACCTCCCTCCCCTGCACCATTGTCCCGCTGCAGTTCGCATACTGGCCGAACAGATCCACGGACGACGCGGTCCCCTTGGTATTGCACACCATGCTCACGCACCTGGATGGCTGTTCATTGACTACAGTTCAGCTTTCAACACCATAGTCTGCACCAGACTGGCTGTTAAGCTGCAGGAGCTAGGACTGAACACTCTGCTGTGTGCCTGGATCCTGGACTTCCTCACAACCAGGCCCCAGGTGGGTAGAGTGGGGAGTCACACGTCCAGCTCCCTAACCCTGAACACAGGATCCCCCAGGGCTGCTTTCTCAGCCCCCTACTGTACTCCCTGTACACACGACTGTGTGGCCAGATCCAGCTCCAACACCATCATCAAGTTTGCTGATGACACTGTTGTGGTGGGCCTGATCACCGACGATGACGAGAAGGCCTACCGGGAGAAGGCGGCTGACCTGTCACTCTTGTGTCAGGACAACAGACTCCTCCTGAACATCAGCAAAACTAAGGAGCTGATTGTGGACTTTAGGAGACTATAACAACTGAGGACGCATGCACTGTTGGTGATTAATGGGACTTCTGTTGACAAGGTGAGCAGCTTCAAGTACCTGGGAGTCCACATCACGGAGGACTTAACATGGACCACACATACAGACACACTGGTGAGAGAGACGAGGCAACGTCTTTCCACCTCAGGCAGCTGAATAAATTCAAAGTCTCTGTGAGGATACTCAGGTCCTTCTACTCTGCAGCAGTGGAGAGCATCCTGAAGGCAACATCACTGCCTGGTTTGAGAACTGTACTGCTCTGGACAGGCGGGCCCTGCAGAGGGTGGTGCGTTCAGCTGAACGTACCACTGGAACTGCCCTCCCTCTCAGCGGGACTTATACACCAGGAGGTGTAGTAGCAGAGCCTTCAGGATCATGAAGGGTCCTCACCACCTCAACAACAGACTGTTCCAGCTGCTGCGGTCGGGCAAGCGCCTCCGCAGTCACCGTGAGAAGAGAGAGAGAGACACTGAGAGAGTTTCTTCACGCAAGCCATAAGAACGGTCAATGCTGAACTCACCAAGGGCCCTCACTGAGACACACACATAGGCCCCACTGCCTTACTATACTGTATGTTGCATACTGTACTGTATACTGAATCACTGTATTGGGTTGTTGCATAGTGTGCTGTATTGTTGGTCTGTGTCACTGTATTGCTGTGCCATACTGTACTGTAAATCTCCACACACACACTACCTAATTTTATTCACATGCCACTTTACTGCACATATCTATATATACCATAATAGTCTATTCCTTTTATTTCTATTTTGGATTCCTACTTTGTATATTACCCTTCTCACTCTTATTTTATTCTATTTACTAATTAAATTGCGTTTTACAAATCAGTTAGTTAGTTAATTACTTAGTTATTGTGCCAGACAGTTATTGACCAGTTGGTACTTATTGTGCATAATCTCTGGGTTGCAATGTCATTTCACTAAATATACTTGTATGTATATGTGACAAATAAACATCTTGAATCTATTTTGCTATCTATGCTGTTTTATAAAGTCTGTAAGCCCCAACAAACGGAATAAGCAACTGTTCATTGCAGTGATTATATCAAGGTGTAGTTTCCTTGATAAGTGTTTGCAATGCTGATGGATTACCAAACCTAAACGTGTGTCATTGTAAAGGACATATATACACCAAGGATTTTTTGCCCCTGCAGTTAGGAAAATGACACAAAATCACTAGGTTTCGCCCTACAAACAATTTCTTACACTACTATACAACACAGAAGAGGAGCCACCAATATTTTCGTGGTGGGCGTTGCCTTGCATGGCTGACTTCCCCATCGTATGAAAGTATGCATGAATTGTAAATCGCCTAGTTGCTCGGAAAGTGATACATAAATGCAGGCCAGTTTCCCCTTCATCCCTTTACAGCACTGCAGCACTATTCTTATTCAAATAGTATTTAGTGTCTGACCTGTTTCCCGCAGGAAAAAGGGCCAGCCAAGACACATCATCACTCAGGCTTACGTGAAAAAAGTGTTGTGGGTTGTTTGCCTTTAATGTAGCCGTTATCTACAACACTTCTTGGCAAGACATGGAGAGCGGAAGCACAAAAATCCCACAGCAGCTAAGTGACCAATGGGAGATTTATTCCTGTGGTCTACATCCTGTTAGTCAGACTCAATGTCATGTCATGTAATGTCTGTTTCATATGCATTTCATGAATTTTATTTTCCACCTGCTTGTCATTCTGATTGCCTCATTCTTGGTGCAACTCACGTCTGTGCTCCAGCTCCCGCAGGGCTTCTGGGGGGACCCGGAGTTTATCAATGTGTTCCCTAGCGACGGCGGCCCACTTCTGGAGGGAGTCCAGGGCGTTCCACGGCCTCGACATATCAACTGTAATCAGCAGCAGCGAGTTGCCTATTGCGTCCACTGGTACTGCCACTCCCTGGAGACCCTTGTGGTACAGGTCCCCGTCTAACACCCAGGCGTTACACCTAGTTTGGTCTGAAAACACACCCAAAAGAGAATGTGTCTGCACAAGGACAATTACCATACTATTGTATTTTGGGACAAAGGCAGTATGCAATGCAATGGTTTAGGATTCACAGATCTACACATTTTAAGGGAATTTAGTTACCATCAACGTCGTCATCGTGGACACTGAAGTAGAGATATTCCAGTCCGCGTCCTTTCATGTACTCCTCAACCCCTTGTAGCTTGGCAACTAGGGTGGTCTTCCCCGAACCCACTTCACCTACACCCACAAAAAAGAAGTACACTTCAGAAAGACATTTCAAGATTCAACAGTAGTCAGAAAGACCAATCCTCCAGTCCAATTCCATACGCTGGCTGTGTACATCAAACTGGTCAATCTCATGTGTCAAATACCACATTATCCATTAATTTCCCCACCTATGCACCTG
The DNA here is from genome assembly GCF_960531495.2 of Zeus faber. Lineage (NCBI taxonomy): Eukaryota > Metazoa > Chordata > Actinopteri > Zeiformes > Zeidae > Zeus > Zeus faber. Next base: position 24,277,362 of record NC_137193.1, read on the forward strand.
CTGTTAACCTGCAATATGAAGAAATACTAATTCTGGTGTGAAATATCATTCTATTATGCTAATCTGAGTAAAAAAAAAAAAAAAAAAAAATCAAGTATCAACCAGAAGGCTTGGCAATATTAGATGGGGGGCAAAATTATTTTTTTAGAGGACTAGGATTTTAAAGGTCCAAATTAAAAAGAGTTGAGGGTGATTGGAATGAATTCATTGTAAGAACAGGCTAAAGTGTAAGCTGGGAGTGGGAGTTAATATTCGACTGTAGAAACAACTTCACTGATGTGTAAAATCAGTTCATTGTAACTACTTAAGATGACCGTAATCTTTAGTAAACTCGTTAGTTTCTAAAATCCTATGTTTCCGTCCAACGTCAAGGCAATTTTAAGTCCAAGTTGGAAGTGTTTCAACAGAAAGGATGTGAATGAGATGAGATAAACTTAAAACGAAATATTAAATTTAAAATAAACTGTCAACCAGATTATTTTAATTTGCCAATAGAAGTAAATGTAATTACTTTTCTTCATGAAGTATACATATCATATAATCACAGGCTCATGATGCAAACAAAAAACACAATTAAACTGTTAATTTTACAATTATGTTTACAACAGTTAATCGCCAGAGGAAAAATCTCACAATTGTGACAATCCTACCTAAGACTGAACTTCACATGAAGCTGGGGGAGGGGAAAAAACAACAAAAAAAAACAACAAACGAGAGAACCATAACTACCAGGTCAAAACCCTATCTAAAGCAAGAGCCAGCATTGATTATCCTCCGATTAACAATCATGTTGTATTTATTACAAACCTATCCAGATTTAACCTAACATTCAGGCCAGCATTAATGTTACTATTGCATTAGGACGCTTCCATTAGCGTCCTGGTGCAACACGCCCAAATGTATGCTGATAGGGGGCGTAAAGCATGGCCTTTCTTAGTTTGCTTGCTCGACTAGACAGGCTGACATGACCTGGCTGCCAGAGTCTAGATGGCTAACCAGCCTCGTTGATTGGCTGGAATGGGCAGCAGACAGGGGATTATCCCGGTGTGTCGCTTCGCGACGTGGACATCAGCTCAAACGACACATCACGCCTCCCATTGATGAAATCTCCATCTATGTAGTGTGCCCTCTCTCACTGACGCTACGATGACTTGCACGGCTTGGAAGTGGGCCGCCGTCTCGGCCCAGGCAGACGGCGGTTTGGAGGAAAATGCACCTGTCAGCGGCTCCTTGCGGTACCACCATAATAGAGAAAACAACCTCCGTTTTAGTTCCCAGGGACGGGCTGCTCGGCGACAACCAGACCAGCCGAGCTATCGATGCACACCTAAAGGAATGGGGTTGTGACCGACGGATCACAATCTGTAAACGAGAGCCTGGTCGCCGGGAGGAGACACGGATACCCACCCATGACCAGGACATTTCTCCCAGACGGAAGCTTGGATCTCGAATGGGTGGATACTTCACTCAGGATCGTCGACCTACGGACAGAACAGAACAATTCGGTTCACGGCGGAGTCAAGCCCCGCGGGGTCTACCTGCTCCACCCACACCTGCCTCCTCTCGCTGCTTTGTCCCCCCACATACAAGCTCTCGCCGCCCCGGCGCTGGTGCTGCTGCTGATGCTAGCCGCGCTAGCATGCTAGATGTCAAACCACAACCAGCCCCATCTCCGCACAACGAGCACCATAATATCTAAATCCACTCATAATACACCGACACTGACCACAAATTCTGTCCGTCGTCCTCCTCCGGGTTGGTGTTGTCTAGTGCGCTTTTAGATCCAGTCGATGTGGATGATGATAGTAACGCACTCCTCCCTGAAGTCGCCATTTTTGCAGGGCTTGTAAAAAAAAAACGAACGAAGTGCCCGGATGTGGCGCTGCGCGAGCTTGCGGCGCGCGGGGCGTGGTCCTCGTGCACAATGCGCCCACACGCATGATCTCATCACTACACACAATATCTAAACACATGACCTCAACCCTAAAAAATAACATCTGAACACGTTATCTGATCACTTAACAACATTATCAAATCACTGAACACAATATCTAAACACATGACCTCAACCCTGAAAAATAACATCTGAACACGTTATCTGATCACTTAACAACATTATCAAATCACTACACACAATATCTAAACATGACCTCAACCCTGAAAAATAACATCTGAACACGTTATCTGATCACTTAACAACATTATCAAATCACTACACACAATATCTAAACACATGACCTCAACCCTGAAAAATAACATCTGAACACGTTATCTGATCACTTAACAACATTATCAAATCACTAAACACAATATCTAAACACATGACCTCAACCCTGAAAAATAACATCTGAACACGTCATCTGATCACTTAACAACATTATCAAATCACTACACACAATATCTAAACACATGACCTCAACCCTGAAAAATAACATCTGAACACGTTATCTAATCACTTAACAACATTATCAAATCACTACACACAATATCTAAACACATGACCTCAACCCTGAAAAATAACATCTGAACACGTTATCTGATCACTTAACAACATTATCAAATCACGAAACACAATATCTAAACACATGACCTCAACCCTGAAAAATAACATCTGAACACGTTATCTGATCACTTAACAACATTATCAAATCACTACACACAATATCTAAACACATGACCTCAACCCTGAAAAATAACATCTGAACACGTTATCTAATCACTTAACAATATTATCAAATCACTACACACAATATCTAAACACATGACCTCAACCCTGAAAAATAACATCTGAACACGTTATCTAATCACTTAACCACATTATCAAATCACGAAACACAATATCTAAACACATGACCTCAACCCTGAAAAATAACATCTGAACACATTTTCAAATCACTAAACACAATATCTAAACACATGACCTCAACCCTAAAAAATAACATCTGAACACGTTATCTAATCACTTAACAACATTATCAAATCACTAAACACAATATCTAAACACATGACCTCAACCCTGAAAAATAACATCTGAACACGTTATCTAATCACTTAACAACATTATCAAATCACTAAACACAATATCTAAACACATGACCTCAACCCTGAAAAATAACATCTGAACACGTTATCTAATCACTTAACAACATTATCAAATCACGAAACACAATATCTAAACACATGACCTCAACCCTGAAAAATAACATCTGAACACATTATCAAATCACTAAACACAATATCTAAACACATGACCTCAACCCTGAAAAATAACATCTGAACACGTTATCTGATCACTTAACAACATTATCAAATCACTAAACACAATATCTAAACACATGACCTCAACCCTGAAAAATAACATCTGAACACGTCATCTAATCACTTAACAACATTATCAAATCACTAAACACAATATCTAAACACATGACCTCAACCCTGAAAAATAACATCTGAACACATCATCTGATCACTTAACAACATTATCAAATCACTACACACAATATCTAAACACATGACCTCAACCCTGAAAAATAACATCTGAACACGTTATCTGATCACTTAACAACATGATCAAATCACTAAACACAATATCTAAACACATGACCTCAACCCTGAAAAATAACATCTGAACACGTCATCTGATCACTTAACAACATTATCAAATCACTAAACACAATATCTAAACACATGACCTCAACCCTGAAAAATAACATCTGAACACGTTATCTGATCACTTAACAACATTATCAAATCACTAAACACAATATCTAAACACATGACCTCAACCCTGAAAAATAACATCTGAACACGTTATCTGATCACTTAACAACATGATCAAATCACTAAACACAATATCTAAACAAATGACCTCAACCCTGAAAAATAACATCTGAACACGTTATCTGATCACTTAACAACATTATCAAATCACTAAACACATATCTAAACAAATGACCTCAACCCTGAATAATAACATCTGAACACGTTATCTAATCACTTAACAACATGATCAAATCACTAAACACAATATCTAAACCCATGACCTCAACCCTGAAAAATAACATCTGAACACGTCATCTGATCACTTAACAACATTATCAAATCATGAAACACAATATCTAAACACATGACCTCAACCCTGAAAAATAAAATCTGAACACGTTATCTGATCACTTAACAACATGATCAAATCACTAAACACAATATCTAAACACATGACCTCAACCCTGAAAAATAACATCTGAACACGTTATCTAATCACTTAACAACATTATCAAATCACTAAACACAATATCTAAACCCATGACCTCAACCCTGAAAAATAACATCTGAACACGTCATCTGATCACTTAACAACATTATCAAATCACTAAACACAATATCTAAACACATGACCTCAACCCTGAAAAATAACACCTGAACACGTCATCTAATCACTTAACAACATTATCAAATCACTAAACACAATATCTAAACACATGACCTCAACCCTAAAAAATAACATCTGAACACGTCATCTAATCACTTAACAACATTATCAAATCACTAAACACAATATCTAAACACATGACCTCAACCCTGAAAAATAACATCTGAACACGTTATCTGATCACTTAACAACATTATCAAATCACTACACACAATATCTAAACACATGACCTCAATACTAAACACAATATCTAAACACATGACCTCAACCCCAAAAAATAACATCCGAACACGTCATCTAATCACTTAACAACATTATCAAATCACGAAACACAATATCTAAACCCATGACCTCAACCCTGAAAAATAACATCTGAACACGTTATCTGATCACTTAACATTATCAAATCACGAAACACAATATCTAAACCCATGACCTCAACCCTGAAAAATAACATCTGAACACGTTATCTGATCACTTAACAATATTATCAAATCACTAAACACAATATCTAAACACATGACCTCAACCCTGAAAAATAACATCTGAACACGTTATCTGATCACTTAACAACATTATCAAATCACGAAACACAATATCGAAACACATGACCTCAACCCTAAAAAATAACATCCGAACACGTCATCTAATCACTTAACAACATTATCAAATCACTAAACACAATATCTAAACACATGACCTCAACCCTGAAAAATAACATCTGAACACGTCATCTAATATCTAAACAACATTATCAAATCACTAAACACAATATCTAAACACATGACCTCAACCCTGAAAAATAACATCTGAACACGTCATCTAATCACTAAACAACATTATCAAATCACTAAACACAATATCTAAACACATGACCTCAACCCTGAAAAATAACATCTGAACACGTCATCTGATCACTTAACAACATTATCAAATCACTAAACACAATATCCAAACACATGACCTCAACCCTGAAAAATAACATCTGAACACGTTATCTAATCACTAAACAACATTATCAAATCACGAAACACAATATCTAAACACATGACCTCAACCCTAAAAAATAACACCTGAACACGTTATCTAATCACTTAACAACATTATCAAATCACTAAACACAATATCTAAACCCATGACCTCAACCCTGAAAAATAACATCTGAACACGTTATCTGATCACTTAACAATATTATCAAATCACTAAACACAATATCTAAACACATCACCTCAACCCTGAAAAATAACATCTGAACACGTTATCTAATCACTTAACAACATTATCAAATCACGAAACACAATATCTAAACACATGACCTCAACCCTGAAAAATAACATCTGAACACGTTATCTAATCACTAAACAACATTATCAAATCACGAAACACAATATCTAAACACATGACCTCAACCCTAAAAAATAACATCTGAACACGTTATCTAATCACTTAACAACATTATCAAATCACTAAACACAATATCTAAACACATGACCTCAACCCTAAAAAATAACATCCGAACACGTCATCTAATCACTTAACAACATTATCAAATCACTAAACACAATATCTAAACACATGACCTCAACCCTGAAAAATAACATCTGAACACGTCATCTGATCACTTAACAACATTATCAAATCACTAAACACAATATCTAAACACATGACCTCAACCCTGAAAAATAACATCTGAACACGTCATCTGATCACTTAACAACATTATCAAATCACGAAACACAATATCTAAACCCATGACCTCAACCCTGAAAAATAACATCTGAACACGTTATCTAATCACTAAACAACATTATCAAATCACTAAACACAATATCTAAACGCATGACCTCAACCCTGAAAAATAACATCTGAACACGTCATCCGATCACTTAACAACATTATCAAATCACTAAACACAATATCTAAACACATGACCTCAACCCTGAAAAATAACATCTGAACACGTCATCCGATCACTTAACAACATTATCAAATCACTAAACACAATATCCAAACACATGACCTCAACCCTGAAAAATAACATCTGAACACGTCATCTGATCACTTAACAACATTATCAAATCACTAAACACAATATCTAAACACATGACCTCAACCCTGAAAAATAACACCTGAACACGTCATCTAATCACTTAGCAACATTATCAAATCACTAAACACAATATCTAAACACATGACCTCAACCCTAAAAAATAACATCTGAACACGTCATCTAATCACTTAACAACATTATCAAATCACTAAACACAATATCTAAACACATGACCTCAACCCTGAAAAATAACATCTGAACACGTTATCTGATCACTTAACAACATTATCAAATCACTACACACAATATCTAAACACATGACCTCAATACTAAACACAATATCTAAACACATGACCTCAACCCCAAAAAATAACATCCGAACACGTCATCTAATCACTTAACAACATTATCAAATCACGAAACACAATATCTAAACCCATGACCTCAACCCTGAAAAATAACATCTGAACACGTTATCTGATCACTTAACAACATTATCAAATCACTAAACACAATATCTAAACACATGACCTCAACCCTGAAAAATAACATCTGAACACGTTATCTGATCACTTAACAATATTATCAAATCACTAAACACAATATCTAAACACATGACCTCAACCCTGAAAAATAACATCTGAACACGTTATCTGATCACTTAACAACATTATCAAATCACGAAACACAATATCGAAACACATGACCTCAACCCTAAAAAATAACATCCGAACATGTCATCTAATCACTTAACAACATTATCAAATCACTAAACACAATATCTAAACACATGACCTCAACCCTGAAAAATAACATCTGAACACGTCATCTAATCACTAAACAACATTATCAAATCACTAAACACAATATCTAAACACATGACCTCAACCCTGAAAAATAACATCTGAACACGTCATCTAATCACTAAACAACATTATCAAATCACTAAACACAATATCTAAACACATGACCTCAACCCTGAAAAATAACATCTGAACACGTCATCTGATCACTTAACAACATTATCAAATCACTAAACACAATATCTAAACACATGACCTCAACGCTGAAAAATAACATCTGAACACGTTATCTAATCACTAAACAACATTATCAAATCACGAAACACAATATCTAAACACATGACCTCAACCCTAAAAAATAACATCTGAACACGTTATCTAATCACTTAACAACATTATCAAATCACTAAACACAATATCTAAACACATGACCTCAACCCTAAAAAATAACATCCGAACACGTCATCTAATCACTTAACAACATTATCAAATCACTAAACACAATATCTAAACACATGACCTCAACCCTGAAAAATAACATCTGAACACGTCATCTGATCACTTAACAACATTATCAAATCACTAAACACAATATCTAAACACATGACCTCAACCCTGAAAAATAACATCTGAACACGTCATCTGATCACTTAACAACATTATCAAATCACGAAACACAATATCTAAACCCATGACCTCAACCCTGAAAAATAACATCTGAACACGTTATCTAATCACTAAACAACATTATCAAATCACTAAACACAATATCTAAACGCATGACCTCAACCCTGCAAAATAACATCTGAACACGTCATCCGATCACTTAACAACATTATCAAATCACTAAACACAATATCTAAACACATGACCTCAAGCCTGAAAAATAACATCTGAACATGTCATCCGATCACTTAACAACATTATCAAATCACTAAACACAATATCTAAACACATGACCTCAACCCTGAAAAATAACATCTGAACACGTCATCTGATCACTTAACAACATTATCAAATCACGAAACACAATATCTAAACACATGACCTCAACCCTAAAAAATAACATCTGAACACGTTATCTAATCACTTAACAACATTATCAAATCACTAAACACAATATCTAAACACATGACCTCAACCCTGAAAAATAACATCTGAACACGTCATCTAATCACTTAACAACATTATCAAATCACTACACACAATATCTAAACACATGACCTCAACCCTAAAAAATAACATCTGAACACGTCATCTAATCACTTAACAACATGATCAAATCACTAAACACAATATCTAAACACATGACCTCAACCCTGAAAAATAACATCTGAACACGTCATCTGATCACTTAACAACATTATCAAATCACTAAACACAATATCTAAACAAATGACCTCAATACTAAACACAATATCTGAACACATGATCAAATACCTAAACAACATTATCTAATCACTAAACACATCTCAACACTAAACAGAATATCTGAACACATTATCTACAGTAATCACTTAACACAATATCTAAAGACATTTTCTAATCACTAAACACATTATCTGATCACAATATCTCAACCCATTATCTCATCACTAAACACATTATCTAAACAATAAACACATTATCTAAATGCATTATCTCACCACCAAACACATTATCTCATCACTAAACACATTATCTAAACACTAAACACATTATTTAAACACATTAGCTAACCTCTAAACAGAGAATCAAATCACTAAACACATTATCCAAAGAAATGATCCAATCACTAAACACATTATCTCAACACTAAACACATTATCAAAACACATTATGTAATCACTGAACACATTATCTAATCACTACACACACTATCTAAATACACTATCTAATCACTAAACACAATATCTTAACATGTTATCTAATCACGAAACAACACATCTAAACACAATATCTAAACACATTATCTAATCACTAAACAGATTATCGAATTACTAAACAAACTATTTAAACACATTATCTTATGACTAAACACAATATCTAAAGACATTATCTCATCACTACCACATTATCTAAGCACTAAACATACTATCTTAACACATTATCTAATCACTAAACACAACATTTAATCACCTAACAAACACTATCTAAACACAGTATCTAATCACTAAACACAATATCTAAACACGTTATCTAATCACAAAACACCACATCTAAACACAACATATAAACTCATTATCCCATCACTAAACACACTATATAAACACATTATCTCATCACCAAACACATGATATAAACACATGATCTCATCACTAAACACATGATCTAAACACATTATCTCATTACTAAACACATTATTGAATCATTGAACACATTATCTCATCACTAAACACACTATCTAAACACATTATCTCACGACTAAACACACTATCTAAACACATTATCTCGTCACTAAACACATTATCTATCACTGAACACATTATCTCATCACTAAAACACTATCTAAACACATGATCTCATCACTAAACACATTATCTAATCATTGAACACATTATCTCATCATTTAACACATTATCTCATCACTAAACACACTATCTAAACACATTATTTCATTACTAAACACACTATCTTAACACATTATGTCATCACTAGACACAGGATCACAACACAGCAGGCCATAACAATAAGTCCAATAAGTAGTAGCCCATGTCGGTGACGTTTTAGCGCTTAACGGCAGAGCGGTGTGCTGTGGCAGAAAGGACATTGGGAAACACTGATTTTAACTATTTGGTGATTGCAACCGACTGCACAGGCACAGCAGCGCAGCGTGGGGCACAGAGAAAAGCTGTCTCCGTTTGGGCGGCTATTTGGAGATCTGTCATGTTCCAGTTACAATCATACAAAACATTTGTCTGATATGCAAATCAGATTGGGACGGAAGATCCTCTTAAAAAAGACGGCACGGGCCCAAGTGCAATCCTAAAAACTAGAGATAAAGCAACACCCCCCCCCCATCCATCCATCCACCCTCCATCCACCCATCCATACTAATTTTAGTGTAGTTCTCCACTGTGGCCGCCAGATGCCGCTGTTAACACAGTGTTTCGCGGCCGCTGGTCCCCGGGCACGGTGCGCTCCCCGCGATGGGGCGAGCGGATTAGAAAGTCCCGTTAAGTGGCGCACCGTCCTCCTCCTCCTCCTCCTCCTCCTCCATCCATCCATCCTTCACCCGGAGCGGAGCCGCGCCGCAGCATCCGAGCGCTGCCTCGGGAAGCTGGGGTTTCTGGGGCTTGAGTCAGTCCGGTGGTTGTCACCCCTCCTAAGCCGCGCTCTGCAGCAGAACGAGAGACAAAGAGAGAGAGAGAGAGAGAGAGAGGGGGGGAGGAGGAGGGAAAGAGAGAGAGAGAGAGAGAGAGAGAGAGAGAGAGACGGATATGGAGCCACAGACAGAGAAACATCCATAATTCTCAAGTCCGCGGTGGTGAAGTTCCTCCGGCTTCGGATCTTTTCTCCCGGACACTGAGGTGAGTTTGTGACTGCAGGAAACAGGACCAGGTGATCCGGGCTGGTGGAGCCTTCATGCGTTACCTGGGGCATATGTGGTCCATGGGCTTATCCTAAATATTATGGGATTGGTGGTATCTGATTTATTGCCGTGGTATTTATGTTTTTTTTTTACAGTATGGGAGAAATGCCAGCACACGCTGTTTCTATATGGCCACATATGCCCTATATATGACTTTATTCGTGTACTGTTGATATATTCTTATTTTTTCTCAATGAAATGTAGATCAATACGCTCGCATTTTACGATGCGCTATAGTATCCCATTCCTGGGTCTATTTGCTTCTCTTCTCAGATGAATACTATTTTCTCTCAGGGAAATTCTTGGGAAAAAATTAGATACGCCGTGTTATTCCTAGAAGTCGCTTGTTTGATTTTTTTTCAGAGGAATTTCTTCTGAGTGAATGGCACCACGCTGTAAAGATAAGAGGGGCGTCACAAGAAATAGCAGTGGTATTAAAAATAAACATGTTGATGAGAGAACACCCCCCCCCCCCCCCCCCCCCCGCTCTTTCTTATTTCCATCTCTCTCTCTTTCTCACACACTCCCTCTCGCCCTCTCTCTCCCTCTCCCTCTCTCCCTCTCCCTCTCTCTCTCTCTCTCTCTCTCTCTTTAATTCTTTCTTCCTCTCTTTCACCGTCTCCATCCCCCTTTCTCTGTCAGATCTAATAACACCAGGCAGCTTCGCTTCTGACACTCCTGTTAGCCTTCTTCTTGCTTCCACCCCTCTTCTCTCAGTTGATATTATGGTAAAAAAAAAAAAAAAAAAAAAAAAAATACATTCTTCGTCCGAGTACAAAGTAGGACACATGCCTCCTCAAGTTATGTTGCTATTCGACTGGGTGTCAAACAGTTGCCTCCTTGTTTGGTCATCAATAGTTAACGGGGCAGTTTTCCCTCTGCTGCCTGAGTCAATAACACACATCCCCACACCCACCAACTTGTGGTCCATATCAGGGGTCAAGGCTGAGACATAATTGATTCTCGCTGTGTGGGGGTGTGAGCGCTGACAGTAAAGAGCGCTGGAATCTCAGTTCAAGCCGTCTGAAATTGCCCGGCAATCAATCAATCAAAACCACTCGGACAGCTGCATGCCACTTACACCCGGATATCAAAGCACAGGAACCTATTGCGTAGAAAACCCTGTGCTCTTTACTTTGTCCACTTCTGCTTGTGATGTCTTTCCATTTTATTAATAATACAGCTGAAAATCATGGCAAAAATACCGTGCAGTCGGATCTTTGTATTAAGGGAAAGAAGGGAAGAAATGATCAACTACATAATTATCAGACAGCAATTATCCAGTAAGATTTATATATTTATTTATTACAACTTTTCTGGTTGAATTCATCAGAAGTGAATAACTGTAGATATTAATATATCAGCTGTCGTATGTCTTGCACTTTTGAAATGTCCTTCTTTTCAGAGAGTTGTAGGCATATTAATCATCAGATTTGGCCACGCACAATCGTGCTAAGTGAGTGCTAAGTCACAGTTGCTAAGTGAGTTTTTGACAGTGGCATATCTCAGCCCATCTCATCCATATGGCACTGACTTGGTGAGAGCTTCCTTGAAGCTCCAGCTCGATACAAGTTCTGTCTCCGTGACCAGAAATCCGCACATGCTCTGCCACTATCAATGTCATCTGCTGTCAGCCGGAACAAACAGGCATCTGCTGCCTGCTACACACACACACACAAACACACACAAACACACACACACACACACACACACACACACGCACACACACACGCACACACACACGCACACACACACACGCACACACACACGCACACACACACACACACACACACACACACACACACACACACATTAAATAAAGACACACAAAATAAACACACACAAACGTTCACACAAGCACACAAACACATGAAAAAAGAGAAATACTGTAAGTAAAGATGACACATACAAACACACACACACACACACACACACACACACACACACACACACACACACACACACACACACACACACACACACACACACACACACACACACATACACACAATTGTAAGGGAGTTGCACACAGTGTGAGTCAATACCTATGCATCACCATCTACACACCAGTCGGTTGTATGTCGGGGCTCCCTCCGCTTCCTCCTTTCGGTACAACAGCCACCTCAGCCTGCTTAGCTAAAAATAATCACCAAGCAACACACACATGGAACATGAATTATGGAAGACAGAGACAGGGAAGAGAAAGATAGAAATAGAGAGATTAAAAGAGGGAGAGTGGGGGGGGGGCAGGGGGGGGCTTGGGGTGAATGAGGGGAAATGAGAGGGGGGACGACAGAACGAGTTAGAGAGAGAGAGAGAGAGAGAGAGAGAGAGAGAGAAAGATTGCAATAGAGAGACATTCAGGTCAGACTCAGACCCAGTTCCAAGAGCTTTGCTCCCCAAGGATGATACTAGCGAGACCATGGCATTAATATTCTGTTCTTGCCATCCAGTGAACCAGACTAGCGGCACTCCTCCGCCTGGGTCTAACCGGACTCAACTGGGATAAAAAAAAGATACCTGCTTTTAAAAAAATACAGCAATTATGCTGCCTGATATAAGGATACCATTGTAATAGCATACATTTGTTTTTAAACTAGATGAATTGTTAAGGCTGGACGTTATTGACAATAAATCAAACATCACAATAGGTAACTTTCGGTGCCTTTATAAGATTCATTTACACAGTACATATTGTGTAAATGAATGTAAATTGTGTAAATGAGTGTAAATTGTGTAATTGGCGTTGGTTTACTATAAAACAGCCTTAAATGGTAGCGCAGTGCATTGCACTGCCGCCTCACAGCAAGAAGGTCCTGGGTTTGATTCCCGCCTGGGACGCTGTTGGCACCATGCTCCGGCGGGTTATCTCCCAAATCGGACCCTTTCTGTGTGGAGTTTGCATGTTCTCCCCGTGCTCACATGGGGTTTCCTCCACCTAACATCAGTAAACACCTACCACCAAAAACATGCACACATCAGGTTCCCAGGTGCGTTGACAAATGCTGCCCACTGCTCCTGGCTGCCCCCCCTTGAGGAAGGACAAACCAGGATGGGTTAAATGCAGAGGCCTCATTTCACCAGCCACCATCCAAAGCGTGTGTGTGTGCATGTGTTGTGTGACAATTAAAGATTATTCTTCTAACATTTAACTATATCACAATACAGTAAATTAAAACCTACATGGTACCTAGTCTCTCTCACAATATTCATGTTATATTCATCCTTTGGCATGCTATTGTTTTATTTTATTTGACTTTTTCAAATTTTTTCATCTTTTTAGAAAACACATTCAAAGTAGTATGAACTGATAATTGAGAGTATTGTCTGAAGGCGTTTGGGACCAGTGGGCCTGCTAAGGTTCTATCAACGTGAGCACGACAGTGTTATTGTACCAAAAAAAAGACCGATCCGAAGATCCGGACGTATAAGGAAACAAGCTTTTGTGAGACTAATTGTGAAACTGGCCACATCAGAGTGTTTCGGTGTGGAATAACTTGTTAATTTATTCGCTGAATGTTCTGGGGCCTCGTATAGATTTATTATGGGACCTGTCTATGTTATTGAAACCTGAGAATCATTCAAACATTTTGTTCTTGTTACTCAGCAGGTCAGATTGTATGTCTCTGTGTCTGTGTCTGTCTGTGTATGTGTACAGTATGTGAACTTGTATAGGTTTGTTCATGCGTATAGTCCTCTGCGTGAAAATGTGCATGTCTGCATCTACTTTACCTGTGTGTGTGTGTGTGTGTGTGTGTGTGTGTGTGTGTGTGTGTGCGCGTGAGCACGTGTAGGGTGAGTGTGTAGGTGCATATCTGAGTGCTCGGGGACCTTGACAGATACTCGGTGGCTTTAGAGTTCTGACCTTGAGTAGTTTGGTCGCTGACTCAGGGCCACTGCATATGCTCAAGCCAGAACAAGCAAGAGTTCAAATGAACTGCAGTGCTTGAGGTTTTCAGAGGGACAGACTGTCCGTCCATCTATCTGTCTGTCTGTCCGCCTGACTGTCTGTCCGCCATCGCTATCGTCGCAAGCATCTCCCTCAACTCTTCCATCCTCCTTCCTTTTCGGCAGCCTGAGAGCGTGTGTTCAGCATGAGTAACATCTATGAGTCTGCGGAGGCCACGCTGGGCTTCATCAGCTCGCCGTGTCTGGCCAAGGTGGAGCTGCGCATGGCCTGCCGGGGCATCTCGGACCGTGATGCCCTCTCCAAGCCGGACCCCTGCGTTGTCCTGAAGATGCAGTCGCACGGGCAGTGGTTTGAGGTAAGGCCATTTGTCAGGTTGGGTTCGAAGATGGGATTCATTGGGGTGTAGAAGGGAAGGGAAGGAGTGGATAAGTGTGTCTAACTTAACAGGAAAACTCTGGTATTTTCATAACCTGAGCCTTTTTCTGAGATTGTTGGGAGTCAACCCGAGAGATTGGGATCTTGCAAAAAATGGATCCAGCTGACTGCTTCAGCCGCCTTGTACTATGTATTGCAGCTCTGTGCAAATGGTGAAAAATATATGTTTTCAGGTTAAATACACCTGGAGTAGATTGAATATTCCATCTAATATCTAAGACGTAGTGTTATGAACTGGTGTTTGAGATGTACCAGTTTTAACTTTGCTTTGTCAATTGACTGGGAACATACCTGTGACGTTACCGGACCTACCTCTGTAATCCCTTTAATAGCTACAGATAAACTCAACTTAATATCGATGCAACTGTATATGTACTGTTTAAACAAATATAAAAATAACAGTATTATAGCATGATATTTTTCAAAAGATTCTGTGTGTCTCAAAGTGTTTGGAAAAAAGTAATATGAGCTCAAAGCTTATTTTTTGATGAACAACTGTCTAAATATTTCTCCAGCTCCAAATGTGCTGCAGAAGGTCCCAGCGGAAGGGGGGCAGCAACCGCTTAAATTAGACTTTTTTAAATTGAACAGAGACACTGAGCTTTGACAACATCCCCTTGGCGAAATGATTAAGGCTAGTTTAATTATAAAAAGAAGAGCGTTGAAGAGATACTGATGATGATGCAATGTGTTTCCCCACACCCACGTTGTCTTGACCTTTCATGGAATCCCCTACTTCAGCAGTTATGCTACCACTATGTTCTCATTAGTAGCCCAATAGCCACCAGAACGCCTATACACACTTGGGAGGAACATAGTGTCAGCAGAGGAACAAGTAGAAGTTAAAATGCTATGTGCGTGTGTGTAGCGCAGCGCAGCGCACTGCTGCCTCACAGCAAGAAGGTCCTGGGTTCGACTCCCGTCTGGGGTGCTGTTGTCTCCGGCGGGTTATCTCCCAAATAGGAGCCTTTCTGTGTGGAGTTTGCATGTTCTCGCCGTGCTCACATGGGGTTTCCTCCTCCTAACAACAGTAAGGACCCCCACCAAAAACATGCACACATCACCATCGTCCGACCAGTGATGGTTCCCGGGCGCGTCGATGAGTGCCCACTACTCCTGGCTGCCCCCCCCCCCGGAGGAAGGACAGGATGGGTGAAATGCAAAGGCCACATTTCACCGGCCACCACCCAAAGAAAGCGCGTGTGTGTGTATATGCATGTGTTGTACTGTCGTGTGATGAATAAAGATTCTTTTTCTTCTGTAAGGTGCTGTGTGCATGTGTTTAAGGTGCTATGTGCGTGCTTGAGGCTGCGCTACCACTTGCCAGATGGCAGCATTTGAAACAGTCCGTGGCTGGGGGTCTGGGGTCTTTTATGATCCTCTGGGCTCAGACACCGTCCGTTTTATATATCACGGATGGAGTAAAGTTTACATCCACTGATGCTCTGGGCTGTCCCTTAGAAAACCATTTTCAATTATCAGGATCGGATAAATCTCCGGCTGCCCGTGGCCTCGGTCTGCAAAAAGAATTTCCAACGCTGCTGTAGAAAGTCTTCATCTTCATCTCTGCTTAGCCTTTGACAATTTTTTGCAACCAAAAAACAGAAAAAAACTGGCAAAACCCACGCTGAGCTAAAGCGTCAACACAATCCAAAAGCTGCACATGACTTGAAGCTGATTGGATCTGTCCAAGAATCTCTCCTCTGATTGGTGGACTGTGGTGGATCGTAATGAAGCTTATAATTGGCTGAGTGTGACATCACTCATTGTGACATCAAAGCCACGTGGTTTGTCAAAAGTGAAGACTATCTATCTTATGCAGATGCATCGTATTCGGTTTCAGCCACACCCCTACCTACTTCACTTGCTTGTTCCGGAAATGTTAAAGCTTCCATTCACAACACAGCCGTCCCGGCATTTAACCAGAAATGTTTCTACGTCTTGAAATTCCAGGAACAATCCCTGCTCCCATTCACACATGACCCCATGCAGGAATGGTTCCGGAACATTGCTGGGTCTGCATGTGTGAAAGGGGCTTTAAAGGGAGGATAAGTCTGTCCGTCTGTATGTCCTTGATTATCTCGACAACCGTTCATCCGCTGTACTCCACACTTGGTGTGTGTATTGCTGGGGACCCAAGGAGATGCAGTGTGGAATTTGGTGCAATTTGAACACGCTGGGTAATATTAATAAACAACAAGCGAATAGCGAGCCCCTCAGCTCTGTGAAGCAGCGGGGCGGGGCTTCAGGGCTCTGCAAAGGGCTCTGTCACTTATGTCCGCACTCATAAAGGAAGGAATCTCTGCCTCTCTGTCTACCCGTCTGTCTACCTGTCTGTATGTCTGTCTGTCTGTCTGTCTCACTGCATGTCTGCCTGTCTGTATGTATCTCGAACGGGCATGCGCTGCCTCTGCGACTGAGTCACTTACATCCGCAGTGCAGCCCATTCCAAACAGGCATGTTTTCAACTGGCAGGCACAAGTCCAATAAAGTTCGACTGGCCTGGCCTGCTCTAAATGTAATATTTACATTTTTTTCAGAGTAAAATCAAAACTTAAACAAAACAGTGTAAAATAAAATACATCTAAGCATGGAGAGGGAGAAAGGTCCTGATTAGGGTTGCCGTGGTTATTGGTGTTACCAGTGTTACACAATGTTCGGGCATACACCGATTACCCATTCAGTTAATTTTGGTGTATCAGCGTCATCATTAATCAAATAAAAAAAACTCTAATTTGTAAAATACTTAGTGTGTTATCAATCGGATGCTACAAAAGTGAGAGTGAAAGTGGTTTTGTGCGCACACGGCAGAGTCGCACAGTCTGCAGAGTCACATTTCACTTATCATGGGAGGAGAGGAAAAAAAAAAGGCTATAGGAGACCATACATAAGGTCTAGATTGAGACCTGTCTCCCTCCATGTGTAATTAGCACCTGTGCATAATGGAAACACTCTGCACGCTCGATTCTTTTTATTTGATGAACGTGGGTGCTGATACACGAAAATTAACTGAATGGGTTTTATATCTATAAAATGATATATACAATGGTGGGGGCAGTGGGCAAGTAATGTTATCGGTGTACGCCCGAACACTGTGTAACACCGGTAACACTGGCAACCCTAGACACAGAGAAGCGATGCATATAATTGGTTGCGACGACAGACTAAGTTTTAATGACAGTTTAATTATTTGCCGAGTTGAATTCTCGGAGGAGACAGACCATTAAATTAGCTAAATAAAAGGACGAAGAGGGTCCAAAAAATACAATCGCCGATTGACTCGATATATTCCGCCAATCGATGTCCTCCGATGTCCATACGACCCTCTGCCGTGCTTTGCGGTTGAGGGCAGTGCAGTTCCCATACCATCCTGTCAAGATGCACTCGGTTGTGCCTCTGTAGAGGGCAGAAGGTAGAAGGATCTTGGGCCCCACGCCATACTTTTTCAGCCGCCTGTGGTGAAAGAGCGTCGCTGTGCCTTTTTCACCCCAGGTGAGGTCCTTGTGATGTGAACGCTGAGGAGCTTGAAGGTGCTGACTCTACAGCAGACCCGCTGATGCCAATAGACCACGATCAGCTGCTTGGTCTTATCGACGTTGAGCGAGGTTGTTCTCCTGGCACCACCGTGTCAGGTTGTTGACCTCCAGTAGGCTGCTTTGTTGTTGTCGATAATCAGGCCTATCATGGTCCTGTCGGCGGCAAACTTGATTACCAAGTCGGAGATGTGCGTGGCCAAGCAGTCGTGGGTGTACAACGAACCTCTCTCATTATCCTTTTCTGCATTTATGGAAATAGGAGTAAATGCTGAATGTGCGTTCTTAATGCTGTAAAAGATGTAGATTATATGCATGTGCACCCTCGTACATTAGTTACACAAACCTAAATGTTGATGTGTCAAAGCATACAAACGCGCATACACATAAACACTCGTAGCCATAATCATAACACACATTGCGCACACAGAATTCATCTCCACAGGGGTTTCAAGACCATGCTCTCGGAAAGTAGTTCAGTCAACTCTCTCCTTGAAGACTCCATAAAAAAACACTTTGTACATACAGTGTACTCTCCGTGTGTGTGCAGGCTTTGTGTGTGTGTGTGTGTGTGTGTGTGTGTGTGTGTGTGTGTGTGTGTGTGTGTGTGTGCACGGGTTTTGCATGCCACAAGGTTATCAGCGATTGAAGGAGCTCAGATGTTCATGTTAGTGTTGAGAAGCCTTTGTTCTTTTTTCTATAGCTTTCAATTTCAAGCAGTTTAAAAGAAGAAACTGAGATCAATGTTTTTAAACTATGATCCATTCTCTATGTTTGAGTCTTTTTTCAGCAGCCCAAAGAAATCCATAATTCTTGTCCTCAGCTTGATTGATGTAAACAATCCTGTAATGGCTATTTGAAGTAATTGCCACTGCTGAAGACTCACATCTGAAATGCTCAATCAATGTTGCCAACAAACAAGGCGTCCGTCAAGTCAGTCAAGTTTTGCATCTTGAGCAAAGTTACTTGAACAACTATGGAAAACTACAGTATACTGTAGCACTTTATACTATATACTGCTCCATACATACTTGCAATATTTTTGCAGATGCCTGTGCACTGTTGAAAGTTAAAAACTGTCATATTAAATAATTGCATTTATTGCTTCTGGTTGGCTTTGTTTCTGTACACATGTATGCCAGAGTTTAACTAGCGGCGGTGGTCTGTGTGTGTGTGTGTGTGTGTGTGTGTGTGTGTTTTTGTAGGTGGACCGTACCGAGGTGATCCGCAGCAGTATTAATCCAGTCTTCTCTAAAATTTTCTTGGTGGACTTTTACTTTGAAGAGGTCCAACGGCTCCGCTTTGAACTCCATGACATCAGCTCTGCGCACAATGGACTTCGTGATGCTGACTTCCTAGGAGCCATGGAGTGCACCTTAGGTCAGGTCGGTGTCACCTACCACCATTAGTCATTGGCAGGATGAGTCAGCTGTTCCCCTTAAGATCAATGCATCTATTGGCTATTAACCAGATGTACAGTATACTGTCATGTATTCTTTTTTTTGGCACAGACAAAACGGCCATATTGTGACCAACACGAAGGGTTTCCTCTGTGGGCCCAATGTGTTGTGTCCCTGCTGCAGTGCTGTATTTTGCATTAGCTTTCCTTCACCATTAGTCTACCTTTGTAGGGCAGTGAACCTTAGAGCCATGGGCCCATGTGCCCCTGCACTGGCCACATTGTCAGCACAGGATATAACATATTATTTAACACCAGGACAGTGCACCTTAGAACAGGCCAGTATACCTTAGAACGGGCCAATACACCTTAGGGACAGCCAGTTGACCTTTGGACCGCCCACTAGACCTTAGAATAGACCAGTTCACCTTTGGACCAACCAGACCATCTTAGGACCTAGCAGTGCAATTTTGGACTGGCAGGTGCACCTTTGAACAGGCTAATGCACATTGAGAAGGCCAGCACACCTTAGGACTGGCCAATACACCTTAGGACCAGCCAGTAGACCTTAGAACAGGCCAGTTCACCTTAGGACTGACCAGACAACATTAGAACAGGCCAGTACACCTTAGGACAGACCAGTAGACCTTAGGACAGGCCAGTATACCTAAGAGCGGGCCAGCACACCCAAAGACAGGCCAGGACATCTTAGGACCAGACAGTGCATCAAAGAACAGGCCATTACATCTCTGCCTAGGCAAGCGCTGACAACCCTTCAACTATCTTCATCGACTGTTCGCTAGCTCAAAAAACAAATGACAAAATTTTGTACATGTATGTTATGCGCACCAATCTGTTAAGGTGAGTGAACCAGTGAATGCTTCTAGCAGGGACACACTTGAGTGAGTGAGTGTGCCAGAGCACACTGAAATGCATGTGAAGAGCTTGTGCTTATACAGGGGAATG